>NC_048305.1:100169274-100469274 GCF_013100865.1 Trachemys scripta elegans | reverse complement strand
CCTTAATTATGAGGACTTTACCTAGCACTCTCTGGTAGGAGTGAAAGTAACTTAAAGGACTTACCAGTATGCCAGAGTCCTGAACGGGGCATGGCCTCAACTGGAAGAGGTGTGGCCTCAACCGGAAGGGGCGGGGCCTTGTCAGATTTAAAGGCCCTGGGGCTCTGACTGTGGTTGGGAGCCCCAGGGCCTTTAAATCACCCTGGAGCTACCAGCCGCAGAGGCGGCTGGGAGCCCCGGGGATCAGGGACAAATTAAAGGTCCTGGGGCTCTGGCCGCTGCGGAGCTCCAGGCCCTTTAAATCACCACGGGAGCCCTGCCGCTGCTACCCCAGAGTGCCAGGGCTTGGGCTAGGGCTGGGGTAGCGGCAGCAGGGCTCCGGAGGCGATTTAAAGGGCCCAGGGCTCCGGCTGCTGTCAGGAGCCACGGGCCCTATAAATCACTGCCAGAGCCCGGCTGCCGGAGCCCCAGCAGGGATTTAAAGGGCCCGGGGCTCCGGCCACTGTGGGGAGCCTCAGGCCCTTAAAATCACCGCCAGAGCTCTGGCAGCCGGGGTCTGGCAGTGCTTTAAAGGGCCTGGGGCCGGAGCTCCGGGACCTTTAAATCCCCGCCCAAGCCCAGCTGCTGGAGCTCCGGCAGTGATTTAAAGGGCCCAGGGCTCCCCGCAGCTCCTGGAGCTCTGGGCCCTTTAAATCACTGCCGGAGAAGCTGGTCCAGTCCGGCACGGCATACCGGCTCTTGCTGGTACACCGGACCGGACAGGCTTACTTTCACCTCTCTTCTCTGGTCATTTAAAATGCAGAACAAAATACAGTGGCTGTCTGAAGACTTAAACAGGTGTCAACCAGATATTTGCCAGCTATAGCTACTATTCTACTGGGAGGAGTTGCTATTCTATAAATACTAATTAGAATTTTGCATGTGATCCTACTGAAATACCTAAGGTGATGAGTGGCCAGTTATTAGTTTTAAAAGATTAGTTCAATTTGAAATACTAATGTCCCCAACGAGACAATGATACGCTGAATAATCAAGACTTATAGCTATTCCCAGCCAAAAGGGAATATTTGCTCATTTCATCATTTAGAAAATCTGCTGTCTTCCGAACAAGTCACTTTTCTATTTTACTTTGAGAAAGTGATAAAACTTCCTGGAGTCAATGTAATGGTACAGTATACTCAGTGAGTAAGTGTAATTCCATTGCTGCACCTAAAGTTTACTAATAGCTTCCAAGGACAGAGTTTATAGTGTGAAATCACGAGTAAAAAACAAAATTAGGTCGCAATTAAAAAAAAAACTAGTGGAAAAAAAAGTGATATTACAGCAGGAGATGGACCTAAAATTTTTTTTAAAAAAGCCCACACACAACCAATAAACAGAAAAACAACTTCCTTCTAATCTTCACGTAAGGTAGGGTCTATATAATTGCAATAGTAATTGCCAGAAAAAGCCATGACACTAATATCTTCCTTCAACATTTATAAATTAACAAATCACTTTGAGCAATCTTATTTGACAAGTCACTTTGTATCCCATTGGCTTGAATTACAATCTTGAGTTTCATCATGTTCAATTTGCCATGAAATGTGACTGATGCAACCTGATGTGATATGACGCTGAGTTTCTTCACAGAAACAGTGATTCAATGCAATGAGATTTGACTGATGTAACTGACAGACATACAATTTAATATTAACATATTGTGTGGAAGAAAAAACACCAGAAACTAACCTACTTGGATTTATTCTCCAAATGTTTTATGTTGTAAACATTCAGTCCCGGGTATGCATAATTTGAGGATTGGACTCTGAAGTTGTCAGCGAAAAAGATGTTTTCATCAGTATCTACTCTACTTTTCCCATTTTTTTTTAAAAGTCTTCTCCTCCAGGATAGCTGCTTTTTCTTATTCTTCAGCACACCACTGCCTCTTTAAGTGGAGAGAGAAGATGGGTGAGGCAATATCTTTTCTTGGACCAACTTCTGTTGGTGAAAGACAAGCTTTTGAGCTACACAGAGCTCATTAGTAGTAATGTCTGACCTTACTTCAAGAGAGAAGTACGTGTCAACACCAAAACATTTGTGTCACAGTGAGTGCTCTTTTTACATCAGTAATACTTAACCGAACCTTGATGCTGACTCCATTTAAAGCTCTTGCCCCACAGGACAAAAGAATACTGGTCAAAAATGTTGACTTGTGTTTGACACTCTCCTTCTAGAGATCTTGGCACTGACTTCTTCCAGTCAAGAATCAAACTTTGAAGGCGTCGAGAGGCTTGAAGCCATGTTCACATAACTACATTCAGAACAAAATATCAAGATTCTTCAAAAAATCTTAATCTCTGGAGGCCTATCCATCCATGATATCCAGACATTGTCTATACACAGAGCCAAATTGTGTCCTGGATGCAACATTAAGCTTCTAGTTTAAAACCAGTGGGAAACATTCTCCCCCCCAACCCAAAATTAGCCCATAACTTCAGTTCTTAAAGGTGAGTTATATGCATGCATCTCTTGAACATGTCTTCTATTGTCTCAAAACCAAAACCTGTTAATGATTTGTGACCAAGTGAATTTGGGGAGAATTTCGGTATGGAGCACGCAACTGCATTGGAATCTGCCCAGGCAGTCATAATGAAGATGAAATAATATATACCCGGTATAGTGTACTTTGTAGGTACAATAGTGAACTCAGTGTTAGCAAATAGCTAGAAGTTTGCTTCTAGAAGTCTGGTTTCTTTTACCTTGATTTTAAGAAATCTGCATTGTATCATAGTTTTTTCTAATCTTTTCTGTCTAATACAGTCATCTGCATCATGTCTGTTAAAATGCTGACGTTGAAAACAGTTTAAATCATGTCTACTTCCACCAATGTTACAGTCTATGGTGATGAATCCTGCACCATGATCCTTTGCAGAGTCCCAATGACCCAACATCTCCTACTAGCCTCAGAATAATTATACCAGTCAGCAAACAGCACAGAATGAATAGGACTGGAAATTATCCCATTCATATTAAAGAACCAGAGCTACCCGAAAGCTGCGTTAGCAACTGTAAGTGCTAGTACAACCTGCTCCAACAAAATGAAAACATGGAAAATAATTTTTACAGGTTTCACAAGAATACCATGGAAACTGGTATAGAAATGGCTGTAAAGATGTCTCAAATAATCTGAAAGGAAGACTCTCAGCTATAAGAAAGAGCATATTGTATATCGAAGACTGAAGGGTGCATTTCCTCCCTTGGTGTGCACACAACTCCCATTAACATTAAAATATAGTAGATCATACTGAGAGGAGAGGAGACCCCAATATCATTAAAGAGCCTGGTAAGAGTATGAATTGCTGTGCTTCTTCAAAGTACAACAGCATGTTTTCAAACACAGACTATTAGAAAACAAATTATTTCTTTTTAATAGAATTATATTTTAAAGTAAAAATATATTTCATCGCTAAAGCTGTTTTATATATTGGAAATAGCTCCATAAATGATAGCTAGGATTTCTGAAACAGGATTACAGGGCAGCGACAGAGCTGCATAGCGCCTGCTGCCTACACTGTGTCTGGCTCCAGGCAGTGCTGTTCATCCCTCACTTTCACGAGAGCAAATCTACTCCCAAAATATAAAACATAAAAACAAATAAATCCCTTGGAAAATGCAGGAGAAACAGGTTTTCAGAAATAATGAAGGATTCTATATATTTTTAGACATTTTTACATTGTTTTTTTTTTAAGAGATTTACACTTTAATTTGAAACCAAAATAAGGACTAACGTTTGTAGTAAAGCAACAGCTGATTTCAGGCTGAAATTAACACACACAAAATAACTAGCTTAAAACAGTAGACTTGGTTAGGAAAACGAGAGAAATTTTGAAAGATGATGAAAATCGCTTAAATTTGCTCTGGACCTGACCCAAAATAAGACTCTTTTGGGATAAAATAATAAACACACTTAACGTGATTGTAGGTGCAGTAGCTATACACCAAATGATGGTTATTAAATATGTATTGCAGTAGCACCCATCCAGGATTGACCGCATCCTGCTAGGTGCTGCTCAAACACATGGTACGATAGGTTTCCCTTGTCCAGATGAGCTTACAGTCTAATTTAAGGCAAAATTGTCATCTCGGGTGATTAAAATGAAAACATTTCTATAAGAACGCATCTTATGGCAACAAAAACTGAACATTATGGAGGTGGAATCTTCTAGCAGTTGAAATATTTAAGAATGGTAAATGTATAAGAGTCAGATGACTTGCATATGCAGATCGCTCAAACATTTATTTTGAATGAACCTGTTAGGAATAATGACTGTAAAATGTTCTCACTTTGCTGCATTATTAGGGCTAAAGCCAATCCATGTTTCAGAGCACAGGCCACTCACGCCAGGTCAAGAACTGTTTGTCAGAGCTTAGATTCTTTGTGTAGGCTTCCTCACTGTAGATTCTGGAGGGGCCTCTTAGTTAGACACCAAAGGTGGAATCCTATCCCCACTGAAGTCAATGGGAGTTTTGCTACTGACTTCAAGGTAGCAGCATTTCGCCCAGCTATGCTTCTTTGACAGTACGACATCACCAGTGGTATGTAGAGACATTGTGCCTGTCCAGGACACAGCAGGCAGAATACCCAATGGAGGAACATGTGGAGGGTGATCACCGCAACACACTTCCACAGGCTGTAGCATGCATCTCCCTCTGCCCCTCCCCCACCCCCCAGTTCCATGCTTAGACTGCCAGACACTGCAGAAGGAGATGGGGGCATTGACTTTCCACTCTCTAGGGCATCCAGCACTGCCTGTAGCACTAAAAGCTGCCACCATTTTGTTCTCACAGACTGCGTGTGGCAAGTTTCTGAATGACCCCAGCACATGTGCCTGGGGAGGATAAGAGCTCTACACAACTTAACATGCTTTGGCAGGAGATGCCAGAATCTGGTTCTGAATGATTAAATAAATTACTTTTCACTTATGGCCTAATTCTGCAATCCAAACTAGGCAAATCTCCCAGCTACTTCTTGGAAGTTTTGTATGTGTAAGGACTCTAAGACAGGCTCATTAGGTTTGCATATTATTAGTAGTAGATATTTTTATTACATGTCATCAAACAAAAGTACAACATCATACGTATGATAATATTTGTGTGTGTGCATTTTAATGTTGTCTATATTGTACTGTATGCAATCAAGTCATTTCACCTCCTGGTGTCTTTGAAATATGGCATTAGATGAAAAGCATTACTTCACGGATACTCAATGCTGCACCTGAATTAAGGTAAGTGCCAAACAAAACAAAATTCTTCTGCTATTAAAAAAATTTTAGAATGATAATTTACCATTTTGGTCTGCTTGTGGATTTCACCATGGGAGTCATTCCATCACGATAGAGGCTTTTTGTTTTACTGAAGTTGACAATGTTGAAAATTACCCTCTGAAAAACAGAGAAAAAAACCCTCAGTTATAGTAGTTATGAACTACAATCTGTTCTGTATAAAGCTCTCATTTTCTATCTGTACAAAAGCATAAAGTAACTACATACATGCCTACATGATGTTTCATAGATGAAATTCAACACAGACAAGTGCAAAGTACTTCACTTAGAAAGACAATCTATCAAATGCACAGCTATAAAATGGGGAATAATCGATTACACGGCAGTACTGCTGAAAAGGATCTGGGTGTCCTAGTGGATCACAAGTTCAATATGAGATGTGATGCCGTTGTGAAAAAAAGGCTATATCCTGTCGGGACATATTAACTTTCTGGAGTTAAGATAAGGTGCAGTATACTCAGGGAGCCAATTGTCCTGCTTTAGCTGAGGCCTCACTAGTTCTCAGTGGAGGACTGTGTCCAGTTCTGGGTGCCACACTAAGAATGATGTGGACAATCTGGAGAGAGTCCAGAGGAGAGCAACAAAAATGATGTAAGGTTAGAAAAACTGACCTACGAGAAAAGGTTAAAAAACTAGATATGTTTAGTCTCGAGAAAAGAATACTGAGGGGGACCTGATAGTTTAAAATATGTTAATAGCAACTATAAAGAGATGGTGATCAACTGTTCTCTATGTCCACTGAAGGTAGGATAAGAAGAAATGGGCTTAATCTCCAGCAAGGGAGGTTTAGGTTAGATATTAGGGGAAACTTTCTAACTATAATGGTAGTTAAGGAATAGGATTCCAAAGGAGGTTGTGGAATCTCCATCATTGGAGGTTTTTAAAAACAGGTTGGACAAACACCTGTCAGGGATGATCTAGGTTTACTTGATCCTGCCAAGTTTAGTCCAAGGGGAGTTATTAGCTCTGTTTTAGTGAAGGTACCACCACTAGACTTGGATAAGACCCGAAATATATGTATGCCAGTTGAGGAGCCAGTAACCTAGCCATATGAAAGGATGGGTTACTGGTCAAAGCCAAAAACAAAAATCAAAGCCATGTTTGCAGCAGGGAGTTCTGGAGCTGCTTGGTGAGAGGATTTAGGGGATGGAAGGGTGCAACTCATGGAAACATCTTGTCTGACCACTACACATGGGGGCGGGGAAACTTCTTTCTGGGTGGGTCTTGTCCATTGGAGCCTCACATACCATGGGAATGACTAAACTTTGGGCTAGCATAACTCTACTGTGCTAAGGAGAGGAACACCTCTCTTTGAGATGCATGATTTACTGCAGCTGGTTGAGGTGAGGGTTGGTACAAACATTACTGATCAAGCCACAGATCTGAGTGACTGAATACAATACATTCTGCTCATTGAGCTGCTTTTTTATGGGTCATCATATGAGCTCATTTTCATAATTTGCTGACCAAGCAATGTGTTTGTTAATTTTTTATATTTTCCATTTCCAGTATTTAGGTTGACTCTTTAATGGATGTAATGTCCATCTTGTGAAAGGTCTATTTATTCCTTATCGCTTACGCTTAGAGTGCACAGCAGTTCTTTCACAGGTGTGTTCAATCCTTTATAAGTACTTGGTTAATTTTGTACTGTACATACAAGCATTTCATTTTATTTGTCTGAGGCTTTTTTAGTTGTTATATTGCTCTGCTTAATTTGTAAAGGCAAATTAAGTTGCAATGAATCGGTATATTAGGTTGGATGGTTGCATGGAGTAAGTGAAACAAACAAGTTCGCCAAACCAATTGCTTTATACTTTGGAAACAATCATGCCACTGTTGGAAAAAGAAAAGTTGCTAATTTTGTTCCGTTCTAACTGACTCATAGCAGACAGCTGGTAGAGAATGTTCTTATTCCAATCAAGCTGATTTTGTATAATGAGTTGAGCAAATGTACACAACTGGATAAGCAATGTATATAAAAACAGTAATATGCAGTTCATTTAACCAAACAGTACAGAGTATAAAATTTCAACCACTAATGTTCACAGTACCATTAGCAGTTAACAATGTGTTCAGTCCTTTCAGTATGGTATAGAGCTAGATTGGCAGGACCTAAAATTCAGCCACTACAGAACTGAACTTTATCAAAGTATGACACTGAATTAATAAAGTACAAAAATCAGAAGCACTGAAATATGCCACTGAATCAGTCAAGTATTCTTAGTGATAGTTAAAGCAGTCTATGCAGCTGTCAGTGAAGTGTGTAAAAAAAAATGTAACTACAATGTACACACCTTAACCAGAAAAATATGCAGCTTGCTCAATAAGCTATGCAAACGTCTCTTGAAATGAAGTACTGTAATAAAAGTTAGTGATACAGTAAGCAAACATTTGCCGAACAAGTAAAATAGGCTGCTGGTGTGATTTTTGTCCTTATTGATGTTCTTTATTAATAAATCATAAAGAGAAACGAGACTAGGTATACACTGTCCACATAGAAAATAGCAATTCAAACCATCTTGTCATTACTCTGCATGATTTTTATTACTTTTGAGGGGTATTAATGGGTGACATTGCCTGATTAATGCAATTTCAATACTCAACTCGTTTAAGAGCATAACTGAAAACACTGATAGTAATAGAGGGTGCTTAAAAAGACACTGGTAACTGATATAGAGGAGACACACACTGTGCGCACGCACTCTCTCTCTCAGATGTGTCTGTTCTTTGTTGTTCTCTCTATTACTGTTAGAAAGGATGTGAGAATTTGTATGGGGGGCAAATTGCAGTGGGAGCTGTTTCAGGGGATCACAAAGTCTGAAGCGGTGGCCTACCTAGGGAATCTCAAATCTCCTCACAGAAATGGAGAGGAAAAGGAACAGACTTTCTTTCTTGCTTACTATGTGAGTGCCAAATAGTCAAGTGGTGGTGGCTTGTTTGCTGAGCCTAAAGTGGAAATTAAAGAGTAAGAAAACAAGATGAGAAAATGTCTGCCCTATCCTCAGGGTTAAATATGCTACACAAGTGCACCAGCTCCTCTCCAAGTGAAGGCCTTTTAAAACACATTTCTACTTTGTTAGGGGAGGTGTGATCAGGGAAAAATACCAAGACAAAATCTGGGAAAAACCTGAGCTAATTTTATTTTACATTTTACCTGTGTGCCAGTGCCTTGAAAAGGGCCATATGCCTTCTTAAAGGCTTCCTTAGGCTTACTAGAACAGTTACTACAAACAATGGCTCCCAGGGTATTTTGCATCAAGGGTCATATTGGCATTTTGCCTGTCCCCCATTCCATGGGGGACTAGGGAGGGATAGTACCTCTGCTGGAGAAACACGTCATGCTTCTTTGGGAGTAGTTCATCCACTTTGGTCCACACCTACACCCAGCTCCCACCTGTGGCTCCAAGTAACTGCTTGAATGCGACAGCAGCCACACCCTGGGAAATCGCTTCGATGAGCGGGCCAAACCAGGTGAGGGTAGCCGATGGGTTTTTTGCCCTCAGCGAAATAGGGAAACTGTCTTTCTCTAGCATGTGATGACTGTTCTGGAGGACTGGGCGGAGGAAATCAATTTGTGATTCAACTTGTTCTTTGCTTGTGTTCTCAGCCATGCAACAAAGGACTTGGATCAGGGGATATACATCCGCTACTGACTTGATGGCTCCCTCTTTGATCTTTGAAGACTCAGTGCTAAGAATAAGACGCTGGAAAGACTTCTTGTCAAGGCACTTTTTGCAGATGACTGCGCCTTGATGGCTCATAGACAAGACAACCTTCATGTCATCACTGATAGATTTTCTGAAGCATCTCAGCTCTTTGGCCTCACCATCACTCTCAGGAAGACAGAGGTCTTGTTCCAACCAACACCTCATTAAAATGCCCCAGTGCCAGCCATCTTCATCCAAGGCACACAGTTGAAAAATATGGATCAGTTCAAGTATGTGGGCAGTACCATCTCAAGTGACGTTTCTCTCGATAAGGAAAGCTTCTTCAGAATTAGTAAAGCCAGCCAGGCCCTAGGCTGACTTCGAACAAAAGTTCTAAACCAACTCAACACCCGTCTCTCTACCAAATTGAATATCTACAGTACAATGGTTCTAACATCTCTCCTGTATAGATCTGAGACATGAATTCTTTATAGAAGTCACGTTAAACAGCTTGAGCAATTTCACATGTGCTCCCTCTGCTCAATAATGAGCATTCGCTGGCAGGACAGAGTGACCAATATTAAGGTCCTTGAAAAAGCAAACACAACCAGCATTGAGGAAATGTTATTGAGCGCACAACTTAGGTGGGCCGGGCATGTCATCCGAATGGAAGACCACCGTCTCCCAAAACAGATTTTGTATGGGGAGCTGAGTCAGGGCCAAAGAAAGAAGAGTCATCCGTATAAACGCTTCAAAGAGAATATGAAGAGCAGTCTCCAGTGGGCTGGCATCAATGCCAAAGAACGTGAGCAAATGGCTCAGGACAGGAGTCACTGGCAATCTCTGACACGATCAGCACATGACAAGTTTGAGTGGGATCAATGAAATTATCTCCAGGCTGCACATGAAAGGCGCCACAGAGCTGCATCATCAAACATCATAGATACAGACTTCCCGTGCCCTCAGTGCGGCCAACTCTGTGCATCAAGATTCGGACTGCAGAGTCATATGCGTAGCTATGTATGAGAACTGCGACAATATCGTCATCATCATCAGCGATGGACTACCAATAATATTCCATTCCCAGGCTCTATCGCCTCCCCATGGCTCCCAGTCCCAGTCCCCATGGCCAGCCAGTGCCATTCACAGTTTCTCACTCCCACTACTCCAGTCCCAGTCTCACCAGACTCCTTGTCCCAATCTACTTCTTCACCCTTCCCCCAAGTCTTACTTCTGTCCCCTCTGCATTCTAATCTGAGGGCTGTCTTCTCCATGTTGCCTGGGTGCCAACAGAGGAATCACTAGGAGCACTAGAGATGGGCTCCCTACTCTCAGTTCCAGTGTCTAGCCTCAGCCCAACTCCCAGAGCAGCCAGGAGTGGTCATAAATAGGAAATTCTGGCTTTTCCCCTGAAGTCAGTTGTTCTGTGGGGAGAGCTCCTGTGTAATCTGGTCAGCATTAGGAGCCAGGGTGCTACTTTTCAAAGACTTATAACTTGGCCAGATTTTCCTGAGGCAAAAGGCAAATTGCTGACATGTAAGGCCACCCCTCGGCCAAATTTCAGGTGTCTATTCCAAAGCATGTGAACTCTGGAGTTGTCAAAAGAAAGGGGAGACAGATTTTTTAGCACAGCGGCTAGAAAAAAACATATTGTTTTGCCTCTCTCTAAAATGGCTGAATCGTTTTGGCTGAAATTTTCCAAATAAGTTCAGCCAAATAAGATCAGCTAACAGTATGGTTCAGTATGAACCAGTTAGGCATCCAGGAATGGGGTATGTCTACATTGCAATGGAAGCCTGTTCTTGAGCTTGAGCTCAAGCCTAACCCCGCTTGCATCTACATTGCAATTGTGCTAACCCAGGGCTCGGACCCAGAGTCCCAAGACCCTGCAGAGCAGGAGGGTCTATGCTCGATTAAGCCAGGAACCAGGGTCTGAGCCCTACTGTTCTGCAGTGTAGATGCCATCCCGCTTGACTCGGGTCCCAGGAGTTAGCCAGAAGTATCCCACTATTCCATAGGACAACTTCCTTAGTCCTCTCTATCCTAACCATCTACTTATTGAAAATGGCAGTAGCTCAGGTCAGCATTAACCCATTCTCTTCTGAGCACCAATCTGCAAGCACACTGTCAGAGAGACCCTGGGTTTGTAATAGAGAGCGAATTGGTCAAGGCTTTCGCAAAGCAAGTTGCTTCAAAACCTCCTGTAGCATACAGGGTGGGCAGTAAAGTGTTCCCACAGTGCCGCGGGGTCCTAGGAATAAACTGGCCATATTTTGGAGGGGAATGGGGCACGCTAGGGACTCTGGGATATGGTTACTTTGACTTGGGTCTGCACACTGCAGCAAGGATGCCAGTGCTCTAGGTTGGAGCATGAGTTAGAAATGTTGTAACATAGGGTTTACAATCTCGATGCTCAAACCCAGAGTTCCCTAACACGGGTGAGCTGACTTGAGTCCCACCAACCCTGGACTTACACTGCAGTGTAGCCATACCCTAAATGGTTCAAAATCCAGCAGAAATACTTCAGCCCTTCAACCATCCATGATACAGGATTTGGGCATTGTGCAATGGCACTAAGTAGGGATCTTTTAGATGAGATTTTAAAACCGGAGGTCTTGCACTCTGCATGGACATTAAATATCCCATAGTATTTTGGTAACAGTGGGGATTTGCCCAGGTGCTTTAGACCAAATTTCTCTCTGCTCCTACCACTGTTGTGTAGCCTGCTGTCCACTAGCTGGTTGTCAGTGTTGTCAACTATCATGAATCTTACAATATTTGGTGCTTTCCTTAAAGTTCCAGCTCCTGAAGTCATGAGACTACACAAGACTCAGATTTTTTTTTTAAGAAAAAAACAAATTGCCAATCCTCACAGTGGCAGAGAAATATTGAAAATGTGACCCAAGTGTACCTTAAAGGATAAAAAAAAAAGCAAATAAAAAGAACCCCTTTTTTAAAAAAAAGGCATGGTTCTTAAACTAATCTCATGACTTTTGATGCCTGACTCATAACTTTTGAATGCATGTAGTTGGCAATAAGGTATTGCTGCCTCCCCACCAAACAACGGTTCTGTGGTTCTGTATGTATTTCAAAGGTCTGGGGATTCTTCAGGATAAAAGGTGTTATATAAAAGTATATGCTTATAAATAGATAGTGGAGGAACCCAACAGTGCAGAGCCAGTAACTAATAGCTGAAGTTGCCACCAGTGACTGAAAACAAACAGTACGCTAAGTATTGTACAAATTTCCTAACAAAGACTTCTAAAGGTTATTTTTTTTGACCTTTTAAAATTTAGTTAAATACCTTTAACATTTTTAAATAACCAACATATTCTTTCTTCCTGTATAGGAAACATGTCTCCTTTCAAGTTTAAAAAAGTTTTAAAAGGTTTCAAACTTTATGGCATTTAGTCCTTTTCCTCCCACCCCCATTAGTTAACAAATATTTAAAATCTCTCTGCTCTCATAAGAAAATAAATTCTCACCTACTGAGGGATGATGTTAAGAATCATACAGAGCCCTAGCAGATTTGTTAATCAGCTGCACCTGTGTTCTGTTAACTGGAAATTGTCAAGTCTTTGCACAGGTACTAAAGTCTTACAAAGATAATGAAAAGAAAGGTTTACAGATTGTGAATTATAGGATTTTCTCCCTCTGGAGCTCTCGTTAAAACACTTAAAGAGAAGAGAAGGTAAATTTTAGCACATCACATATAACAGATTAAAATAAGACAGATTTTTAATGAAATAAATGCTGTTGGATGTACAGTATCTCAATACCAAATATAAAATGAGCAAATTTATTATTGCAGCAAAGTATTGATACGATGTTCTTGGCCTGAGAATCTATGACTAGTAGATGAAGAAAGAGGTATCACCCAATATTTGTGTCTTTCAATAAATGGGCCATAATTACTTAAGAAATATAAAATGTTCTTCAGAATTAATTGTCAGTTGCATAATGTTCCCTGGCTACCTGGTCTTTCCAATGAGGTTTCTGCTAGTCTCAACATGAATGCTGTTATGCACGGGTGCACACACACAGGAGTTTCAGGATCCATGCAGGGCACAGACATCCATTCACAGACACAATGCTGTTCGTAATGTGTGCAGAAGGGATTGCATTGATGAGATCAGCCTTATTTCACACACATTTTATTGGACTGGAATCCTATGGAGTGGGACATCTCAGACCCACCCCTTCTTGACCAAAAAGTGCACAAACTGGGATATACAGCCACAGAGGGAATTCTGAGTGATCAGAGGATGCACGCTATAGGACTGCTGCTCCCATATTCAAGGCCCTGCACTCCAGATACACTAAGTCTGGCTCCCCTGCATGGTCTATCAGACCCAAAACATAGTTAAGAAATAAGTAGGGCTGGTCAAAAATTTTCCATCAGAAAACCTATTCTTTAACAGACCATTGGCTTTTGATGAAAAAACTTTCACAAAAAAACCAACAACACACCTTTCCACAGAAAATTTTGACTTGTCATAAAAACTGAACACCCCAAAACCAAAAGTTTTGGTTTCAACTGAAAACCAAATAAATACATTTGGAAATGCTGCTTGGTGCCTATTGGGAGTTGCAGTTCTCTTCTGGACTGAGTTTCCCAATGGGACTACATCTCCTATGATGCACGATGGTGAGGGACTCATGTGTTGCACTAAGGTGGCTCAAGAAGAGTCAAGGAGCATGGTGCATGATGGGAGATGTAGTCCAGTCCAAATATTCAAGTTTAAAGGACTGACATGTAATACTGACATTCTCAAAAGAAAGGAATGGAGGATAATAGCCATCAGTTGCACTAAGTGTTAGAGAGCAGAAAAAAAGACATTTGTATGCCGTCATTTTGCTCAGCGCTAAAAAAAAAAATACAGAAGACAACAGTCTGTACCCAAAGGATCTCACACACATAATCAGATTTGAGGAAGGCACAGACAAAAAGGGTCAGATCCACATGACATGAAGGCGTGAAGAGTAGGACAGGAGATATTCCAAGCATAATGGTTGGCTTAGAAGAAGATGTGAAGCCAAGAGTGAGAGGAAGATAAAAAAAAAAGCGCTGTTAAGAAGAAAGGCTTGGGAGAAGCATTGCCAGTATTTGCAGTGTATTTTGGATTTGTGCAGTTGATGTACCTAATAGTTTAGGGTGAAGGGTTAAAATCCATGTGCATTTTATATAACAACCTGGTATATAGATTGTGCCAGCTCTTTTCCAGACCCAAAGTCCAGAGTATGGTCAAGGGACCAGAGGCCTAGCAAATAGTGATTAGCTAAGAGAAAGCTGGGGTAAACAAGATAACATTGCCTTTGCTAAGATATGCTTGGTCAGTAGAAATGCCAGATGTGGAAGCAATAACTGTATAATTATGTTTCATCCAATGTTTCAAATTGAACAAAGGATCCCTGTTCCTATTGTGTTTCTCCTGTAGGGAAACATTCTTCCCACAGATCCAACCTTGAGTTTATGAAAAGTTGGCACATCTCAGTATAAAATACAGGGACCAATGCTTGCCTTAAGACATAAAGGAGACAATCTTTATTGTGATATACTTTCACTGTTTCTTTGCTTTAACCCCTAGGAATGTACCTGTTGGACAATCAAAGGAGTTGCTCCATTCCTATGGACCCCAAATCACAATTCAACATATATATTTTATACTAATAACATTTTATCAAAGTATTAATTAAATGTTAACTTGCTAACTTGAGACCATGGGCGGAGACATTATGTAACCTGTTAACCATTGGCTAATGTGCTATCTTGTCTTGCTGCAAAATCTATCCCGGGGTGTGGAACTGCCTACCCCGTCACCTTCCCCCGCCCATGGAAAATCTATATACTCTATTGTAATTAATTGATTGACAGTGTCTCTGAGCCTAATAAGCAAAGTGACACTCCACCAGCGCTGTGTGTAATAAACTCCTATGCTTGACCTCTACACGGTGTGGATTTATGTCCTTCAAGGGTTATGATTTTCCTTCCTAGACTTTCATGCATATCATGGGAATCTGTAGGGGCAGGGTAAGAGGTTACAGTGTGTAAGAAGCTGAGAGGTGGACATGGGGGAGAGGCCCAAAAATATAATAAGCAAATTGCCAGTCTCTTCATTTCAACGTTTCCTGATATGTTGAGAAAATGAAGTCATTTTAACATGCACAACCAATGCTTTTTGTCATAACAGGGCTTGCTGATCTTGACAGTGCTGCAGAAATCATAGCTTTACAAAGATAAAAAGCTCTAACAGTTTCTTCAGTAACTAGATCCAGATAGATTTTCTATCAGTGTTATCCATGCTTGCCTTTGATTTCTACCTATTTGTTTTTGCTTCAAACCTTTACAGGTAAAAGCATACTCTACTTTTACAACTTGGATCCCTCTGCAACACAGAGTTGAAGAGTAGTGATGGAGTGCAGGATTTGATTCCACACACAGTTCCTTTGGTGGCCACAGCCTAAAACCAAATAAACACTCCCAGTTGCTCTACAGCACTGGCACTCTTCTTCTTAGTATTAGTAAATATTTATAAAGAATTGGACATTGTGCCTCATTGTGCTAGGCACTGTGCAAAACACTGAAGAAAAAAAAAAGACAACCCTCTCCTGAAGAGCTTACAACCTTCCTTTTCAGGAGCAGATCAAATATTTCTACAAGTTCTTTTCATCATCTGAGGAACACAGGTAGCATGTGTACTTTTATTCTCTGCAGTGGGCACATAATCCATGCTATTGTGACTTTTAAAATAAATTATGCCAGTGGATTACCCTGATGGGCCACGTGCGGCCCGTGGGCTGCAGGTTGCCCACCACTGATCTAGATAATACTTAGTCCTGCCATGAGTGCAGGGGACTGGACTAGATGACCTCTGTCAGTCCCTTCCAGTCCCATGATTCCATATTAGATTTACACAAGTAGAACAGCATCTAAACCTCTCGATCATTATGAGACGATAACACTAGGGCTGCAAGAGATGCTTACATTGAGATTTCTAGGAAGTTCAAAGACAGTTTCCTTATTAAGAGATGGAGTTCTCTACAGAACTCGTGACATCCACCCCTTGTCAAGGTACCCCTCGTCTGGAGGTAACAAATCCTTTCATCACAACTCTACTCTACACATGATTTTTTTCATGTCTCATTTACTGAAAGGATGATACCAACAGAGAACAATAAAAGCCAAAAGGATCTAACTTACAAGACAGACTCATATTTTGTTCATGTTTGTAATTATATTACCCTAACTATAGACCGGATTACAATATACTTTACAAGAATATTGACAACTGTAAAACCTATCAAAATATAAACATCAATTAAGATAAGGTTGAATTATACACATAAGGAACATTTTCTTTATTGAACAGTTTTCAAAGATTGTTATTTCAAAAGAGTTTTCTAGATATAATGCAAATATTATCTCCTTAACAGCAGTAAATTACCAGAAAAACTCTAAGATGTTTAGCTACAGTATATGAAAACTTCTAAAGATTGCTGATTAAATCTCCCCAGCTTACTTCTTATTCAAAAAGTGCTGGTTTACATAAAGAAAAGCCTTTTAATACAAACATACAACAATTTTGAATGATTGTACTTATTTACATCTGTTGAGGGACCTGAACTAGCATTTGAAACTAAAGTAGCTCATTTCTCTGTGAAATGTAAATGTGAGAAATACTTTTGGAATGCTCTTTTAAAAATTGATAGCATATTATTTTACAGAATTACAGTAAATGTGGATCTAAAGTGAGAGTTGTCAAACATAGCTCTCTCTTGTATAAAATCCCTGAGAAAAATTGAAAGCCATGCCTAGCGCAACTAAAGGTTATATGACCAAAAATATTTTAGAAATATGGGTAGGATATTTATTTTAATTTAATAGGGAGTCATATCTAACTTAAGGGTTCATGGCTTTTGTCATAAGAGTCTTAGTTGGGTTTATACTTGAAATATGAGAAAACAGAGTTTTGGCAAATACAAGGACTCAGAAACTTGACAATTTGTGTAACAAATTATTTGACTTGAACTAAGGTGGTCCGATGTCATCATACCTATCTAAATGTACTGAAATTTAGAAGGCTTGCTAGAAAACTCAGATAAGTTATTTTCTTACCATTTTATAATTTTCACATATACAAATAAAAGATTAGTAGAGTTAACTCTGGTCTAAGGCCAAGGAAGCTATTATCTCAAGGAACTGGCATTACATATTTATTCTCTGAATTAAACCTAATTATGGCTTCTGATTTTCAGCTTTAACTAGATAGATAAATAGATAGATAAGATAAAGATAGATCGAGACCCCATAAAACATTGGGAAAACACCATAAATGGTTACTTGTATCTAAGGTCTTGTCTACATGGAGCAGTAATACTGACTGCTAATGTGCTGCATATTAATTGGTCCATGTAGACACTACTGGTGTGCACCAATGGTTCCCTACTGTGCTTTAATATAGTGGTGTTTGAAACAGTACTACATTAAAGTGCACGAGGGAACATACAAAGAGATTACTCATTACCGTATATAAAACTGCAAAGAGTAATGTATATAATATACGTTGTTTATTACAGTATATGAAAAGAGAAAGTCCTGAAAACACCCATTTTTTTCCAGCATCTGGGAATTTTTGAGTTTTATGTAAAGATACACTGTGAAAAATTAAATGAATAAACCTGAAAAACAGAAGCCCTAATCATAAACATGGAATCCTGATGTCTGTTAAAGTGAGCTCAAATGGCTATTTCAGCACCAGAATGTATCATGACAAAATGTCACTGTATTATACATAAACTTCCAAAGGAAATACTGTTGAATACACAGAGAGGTCCTAAGAAAAAGCCACAGCAATTCAGTTCTCTCTGCTTCTCTCACCCCTGGGACGACCTTTCACAATAAGAATTGTCAGTGCCTTATTTATAATGGCAGATCTCAGGTTTGATTCTGGCAGCTTTTGATCACTTGATGGCCCAAAAGCTTTCATAAACAGAAGAATCTGCTGCTTCTTTGGCATCCTGCAGTGTGTTTAAACCTCAAAAGCAACTTTTAGTCCCAGAAGTGAATTACTGAAGCAGTGTAAACAAAACACAAACGTCACAAAATGATGAATATCTCAAACAAAATATCTTTGTCAGATGGATGACAACTTCACATCGCCTGAAAGGCATCTGTAAGCAACTGCAGACTGTAAATAAAATTCTGATTTACAAACTAAAGGTAAAAAGAAAATTAATTATTTCAACTTTAATACACTTTTTTTGGAAATGCATGAAAAACATATATAAATAAATAATATTTTTGCATATGTTCGAAGTTCCCTGAAGGTAGGTCCTACGCAGGTGCACATTCCTGGGTCGCACTAATCTATGTAACAATGTAAATACAAGATAATTAGAGAATTGTCTTCAAAGAAGCCTTGTTATTCACTTTATTAATGTCATGTAAACAAATAAGCTTTGATGAATATGTGATAATGACAGTTGTCTGTCAGTAGAAATTCTTTCCAGGATGGATTATACTGATTAGGTAAGAACTCTATACAGATGCAGTATACAATTAACTTTCCTAGAATTGAAATTTAGAGCAAGTCAGCTTTTCCCCCCCATCTTTTGAATAGATGCATGGTCAAGAGGATGCCAAATCATGCCACCCGCCACCCCCAAAAAAACTCCAAAAAACCCAAGTAGTAGCAGTACTGTGCATAAGAGATTTTAGCACAAAGATTCAATAACATTGGTTTGCCACAGTCAGATTTTCAATTTTTATAAATCCCTGGAGCTGTTTTAAGGTTACTATGGATGCCACAAAGCACTGGATCTATGCCTCAGTATAATAGATATCATGTATTGTTTTTGCAAAGAGCCTAAATAAAAACAGAATATTGCAGACTGATTGGCTTGGTAGTGCAACCTTTTAATACTGTCTATGACTACATTAATATACAAAAAATTGCTACAGCACAATCATTTAGGGAAGTAAGAGATCTGGAAATGCCTGCTTCTTGTGAATTTACTACCAAGTTAAATAAGCAATGTAACTGAATATAAAGTACTATATTTTCAATACATCCTTTAATCAAATAAATATGCCCATCAGAAATGTGATAAGTTTGGACAAAATCCAAAGAGATCTAAGTATACAGCTGACTATTTTAATGGATTTACAAGGCTTTTATTCAAAATCTTTAGACACATGCATGTATGGTACAAGGCTCCTTTCTGACTAAATCTATACTGCTACGTTGAGAAATAAAATTTTCTGAATTTTCATTTAATTGATCAGTGGCAGAGTACTTTATTCATATGTATAATGTGCATATGCATTATGGACTTACCTGCATTCCAGTCCTTTACAGATCTAAGATGTTTTATATATTGCAAAATATTAATCCACATCCTTACCTATACTCTTTCCTGCAGTTTATGTTCTTTATGACAATAAAAATGTAAAACCACTTTAGACGTATCAGAGGGGTAGCCGTGTTAGTCTGAATCTGTAAAAAGCAACAGAGGGTCCTGTGGCACCTTTAAGACTAACAGAAGTATTGGGAGCATAAGCTTTCGTGGGTAAGAACCTTGCATCTGAAGAAGAACCACGAAAGCTTATGCTCCCAATATTTCTGTTAGTCTTAAAGGTGCCACAGGACCCTCTGTTGCACTTTAGAAGTAAATGTAATCATTGAAATATGAATGGTAAATGAAGCTAAGCAATATTTATTGCCAAATAAGTGTTTGATTATCATTATTAAGGAACATTTCCAGTCTTTTTCATTTAAATAACTGGAAAATAATCCCCTTTTGTATATTGAATGCTATTTAAATTAGAACTACTCAACAATTTGCATCATTTTGCTACAAATATTTGTAACCATTCTAAATTAGAGGGAAGCTAAAGTGTTAGAAGAAATGATATTCACAAAACTGGGGAAAGACTATGAATTCAAAGGGCTCATTCACGCCCAGGTTCCACAGAGAGAGAGGTTCTGCAATGCCCCAACAATGCACCTTGAGGGTGGAACAGAGCTAGCCACAGAACAGCTGCAAAAATGGAGAGATGGCATAGCCCAATCACCAGAAGTGTTTGCTGTTCCAGCATGTCCTAACTAAGTCCTAATGCTGGCAGGGTCAACAGTGCAAACACTTCCTACCTTTGCTACCTGTGATTGCCGCCCCCACTAGCACAGGAGGGTGCTAACTTCACCACCACAACCCCCACTGGCCCTGCACAAGCAGAAGTGAATCCAGTCCAAATACCTGATGCTCAAAGAGTCAATGTTGTATTAAAAGGACATACAGAAACAACAGAATTGCAGCATTTAGTTATGCTCATAGAAATCATATTTAAGAAAAATGCAAATATTTGGAAGCCAGGGAGCTATTTTAAAGATCTGCTAAGAGTATTCACTCCAGGAGATGGTTTCAAACATCAGTGGTTTTGAAAACAGAAAACAGAATCATCAGCCACTTCAAGCAGGTCTTGCTGTGACACCAGAAAGTCAATTCACTCAGTTTAGCAGCATTCAATTCTCAACATTTTGTTCTGGGTTTCTGTCAAGTTATTCTAGGCTGTGAAATTGTCAGGAATGATGGATGACTATCAGCCTTCTGCTATCTTCTTGCCTTCTCCTTAGAGATTTGCGGCTGCTGACTGCAAAGCAAATTCCTTTTCTTCTTTTTTTTTCCCTTTTTTTTTTTTTTGCACAACATGCCAAATGAACAACAGTAATGATGAGAAAGCCTACACTACAATTATTTTAGCACTTAACTTTATATTGACAACTGTAAGAGAGAGCTCTCTAGATTGATTAGCAATGATATAGCTTCCTGCCTTTATACTGTAGCTTCAATAATTTCTTACATGTAATTTTAACAGAAACACTGGTTTTCCATTCCTTACTGTTTTAAAACTATAAATTGCATTAATTTTGGAAAACTTTAAATAAAATTTATTATCCTAATTGTAACCAGTGTTTCATCAAACTGTATAGTACTTTTCATACAATCAAAACCAAACAAAAGAGAATAATTTAGGGATATTACACAAAATTTCATTAAGGAAGGGGCAGAAGTTTTGTTATTGTTCCAGTCCAAACTTTGTATTCCTCTCCCACATAAATCTTGTTTGTCACACCAAATTCAGCCCTGGTGTATATTGAGGCAAGTCCATTGAAAGTGGCATTAAATCTGTTTACACATTGATTGAATGTGATCTCAAATCTGCAAAGCATTTACTACTGTGCTTGTGAGGAGACAGTTCTGGTCCAGAAGAGGAAAGCGACTTAAGGCAGGAGAAATGCCAAGTTAGAGCTGAATGAATAACTTGATTCTTTGGTTCAGAGACTGAACAAAAAAAAAAATTGTTTTGGGTAAATCTAACATGGAAATTTTGTTTTTTTTTTTTTCATCCAAATGAAAAACTGAAAATTTTTTTTGGTTGGAATAAAAATGAGGTGTTCATCTTGATATAAAATTATTCTACTTAACTGCAAATTTGGGTTTGCAGTTAAGGGGGCAAATTTGTCAAGTACACATGGAAAAAAAAAAAAGAACAAAATGCAGGGTCAGCTATAGGTAGTCAGAAAGTTCCTTCAAGAGGAAATGTAGCCAAACTCCAAACCTCGAGACAATGGACCTTTCTGTGCCTGTGTCCTGAAATAAACTGCTTGGTTTGCAAAATAAGCAAGGAGGAGGGGGCAAATAAATAAACAATAAGGGGTCATAAAAGGGGCAAATACATGTAGCTTGCTAATTATGTATGGTAATGATGGCAAATTTTGGCCAATCATAAAGTGATATATTATCATAAGCAACTGCATATAATGCTTTGGTGTAAGTGTTTTCGTTGTTCTTGCTGACTTATGAGCTCGAACCCAATTGCAACTGAAATAAACGGATCGCCCCTACCGGGGCTCCTTGCTTGGCTAGCTGTGTCCGTCTCTCCTTATTCCTCAGCTGGAACGGACAGAAATTTCTATGACAATCTCAAAAAAGTTTTTGTTTTTAGCATTTTGTTTTCAGCTATATCTTAACTTTTTTGTTTTATTTAAACAAATGTAGCTACATTTCTAAATAAAAAGATCAAAATATTTCATTTCTAAAAGGCCTAAAGGAAGCATTTTGGACTATTGATTTTTTTTTTCAGCTGAAACTGTTTGCCAAATTCAACCCAAATTCACAAATATTTTGGTTGATCTGAAACTACATTTTTCAGTGAAAGTATTTGTCTAACAAATTTCGCCCAGTTCTACTTGTGATGGCATAAATTGGGACATTCTTCAGACCCACAGCAATTATGGCTCACTCAAGTTTTCCAGTTGTGTTCAAAATAACTGCACAATTCAACATTAACAATTCAATATCAATATCAATAAGCCAATCTGCATTGCTCTCATTCACATTTGCAACCTTTTCAATCACACCTTCTCAGGTCAGGACAAAGGGTGCCAAGTGGTTAAGAAAGGTTAAGAACTTTAAGGATTTGAAACAGTAAGCCTCACGAATTATAGAGCATCTAGATAAAATAACCCCAGAAGGAAAATATTATTACTTCAGCAACCATTACCACCATATTCTTCCGTGGATGCCCCTCTGGGATCAGTTTTTGGTCCATTTTATGTTTGGTCAGTATATACAGTTCATAAGTAGCTAAAACATGAACATACAGTATGTTGATGAAAATGACCATTTTGCTACTGTCCTGATCTTCCCTTTGTTAACTATATGGTTTCCTCTGGATTGCTCATGAATAATCACTTCACATTACACATGGAAAAATAATGGTTTCTTTTCTCTAGGAAAAAAAATTATCCTGGTAGTAATCTTAAAATCCATTTGGTGACTTTACTTAAAGTTCCCTCAATCAGATTCCTTGGAATCCTGAGGACGTTCAGTACACATCAGTATTTACATGAAAAATAAGATTTCTGTTGTACTGAAGTTCTCATTAAGAATTGGATGTTGTCTCATAAATACGTGCTAGTGGTACAATCAAGAATTCACATTTGTATTTCATCTAGACCAGGGATCAGCAACCTTTCAGAAGTGGTGTGCCGACTCTTCATTTATTCACTCTAATTTAAGGTTTCGCGTGCCGGTAATACATTTTAACGTTTTTAGACGGTCTCTCTCTAAAAGTCTATATTATATAAATAAACTATTGTTGTATGTAAAGTAAACAGTTTTTAAAATGTTTAAGACGCTTCATTTAAAATTAAATTAAATTAAAATGCAGATCTTATCAGTTTAGTGCAGTGGTTCTTAACATGCGGTACACACACCCCCGGGGGTGCGAGATTCCCTTTCTGGGGGTGCGAGATTTTTTTAGAAGGTAAATCATCGAAAACACAAATTAAGCACAGACACGTAAGTACAACTACTTTGTTTCGTCAAACCTATGTATTTATTAACATTATACATGTTTTAACGATTACTGTAATATACAGAATTTTACATTTTCAAGTTTTTAAGCTAATTGTAGTGTAATTTTTTTATAAGGGCTGCAGAGCGCTGGGACCACACCAGGAGCAGAGCTCTGGGCTGGCTGCCGGTACCCCAAGCCGGCAGGAGGGCTAAGCAGGGCCGGAAGCTCAGATCCCGGCAGGCAGGGGGCTGGGCGGCTGGAACCCCAGACCAGCAGTGAGGTGAATGGGGCCAGCAGCTGGTATCCCAGGCCGGCAGCAGGCTGAGCGGGGCCGATGGCTGGGACCCTGGCTGGCAAGGGGCCGGCAGCCGGAGCCCCAGACCAGCAGTGGACTGAGCGGCTCAGTCTGCTGCTGGTCTGTGGTTCCATTCACCGGCTCCTGCCAGTCGGGGTCCAGGCCGCCGGCCCCGCTCAGCCTGCTGCTGGCTGGGGGTTCTGTTCACCGAGGCCGGCAGGAGGCTGAGCGGGGCTGGCAGCTGAGACCCCGGTTGGCAAGGGGCCGGCAGCTGGAACTCCAGACTGTCAGTGGGTTGAGTGGGGCCGGCAGACAGAACCCCAGACCAGCGGGGGCCTGAGCGGCTCAGCCTACTGCCGGTCTGGGGTTCAGCCCCGCTCAGCCTGGTGCAGGCCGCGGGTTCCATTCACCCAGACCAGCAGCGGCCTGAGCAGGGCCGGCGTCCGGGACCCCAGTTGGCAACAGGTTGCCAATCCCTGGTCTAGACTACTGTGATACAAATTCATCATATCTTTTTCATATACTTTACAAACTTAAATCTTCACAACTCATGCGCAAGAAAAAAAATGAGTTTAATTTTTGTGAACTTTTATGCATAAAAGATTACCCTTGCAGGCAGAAAGGAAGAATATCTTGCAGCTGAGGGCAAAATTTGCTCTTAAAGTCTCTATGGCACTGATTCAGCAACCCTTACAGTAAATAATACTTACACATATAAACAGTCCCATTGACCTCAGTGGGACTACTTGCTTGAAAATGTGCTACTAAACATGGACATGGGTTGCAGAACTGGGCCTTAAATTTGCCACCAAATTACTCAAAAGACAAAAGTTCTTTCAAACAACTCACACAAAGTCAGATCAAACACTAAGAGTAAATTATTTAGTCCAGAGATTTGTAATACATGAAGAAATGTAATATTTTACTCTTGGGGCATCTAATTTTTGAAACAATATTATTATAACTAATACTTAGATTATAGATTATAATGACTTAAGGAACCACTGTGATGATCTACTCTGGCCTCCTGCATAACACAGGCCATAGAACTTAACTGGATTAATTCCTGTTTGAACGTAAATTAATTCCTTCGTATGTTTTAAAAGGCATTTCATATATTTCTGCAGTAGAAGTTAATGTAAACACCTAATCAGGGTGGATTAAAATACATGTAAAATAATAGGTTGTCATAATTTCAAATTTAAATTAAAAACAATCTATAGTAACCTAATCTTATTATGATCTAATGAAATCAATTAAATAAATAAAAATATACACTGATTTTAATGGGAGTTGGGCAGATAACCTGTTTGGCTACTCTTGAAAATCTATAGGACGCCTATCTGCATCTTGAGAGACCTTTGAAAAATCTGACCCCTGCTGACCAGAAACAGTCTGTCAATTCACTAACTAGTTAATAATTCATTTGTGTAATAAATCAGTTACAGTAACTCCTCACTTAAAGTTGTCCCGGTTAATGTTGTTTCGTTGTTACGTTGCTGATCAATTAGGGAACATGCTCGTTTAAAGTTGTGCAATGCTCCCTTCTAATGTCCTTTGGCAGCCTCCTGCTTTGTCCACTGCTTGCAGGAAGAACAGCCCGTTGGAGCTAGCTGGTAGGGGCTTGTAACCAGGGTGGACCGGCAGCCCCCCATCAGCTCCCCGATTCCCTAAGTTTCTTGTGCAGCAGCCACCCAGCAGGCTACCAATTGCCAGGCAGTTCAGCTGTCCCTTCCCCCACTGCCATGTGCTGCTCCTGCCCTCTGCTTTGGAGCTGCTCCCAGAGACTCCTGCTTGCTGTGCAGGGGGGAAGAAGGGGGAGGGACTAATGTCAGGGTGTCCCCCTCCCCCCTGCTCCTACACCCTGCTTACCCCTTCTCCATATAGAGCAGGGAGAGAGCTTGGGGCAGCAGCTGCTGTCTCAACTTCCTGATCCACTTAAAAAGACAATGCACTTACAAGTGGGTCAGCTTACTTAAAGAGGCAATGTGCATTTCTCTCTCTCTCCAACACACAAGGTGTGTGTCTGTCTCTGTCTGCTATGCTGTCTCCCCACCCCTCCATTCCTGCTGCCTTGTAGAGTGTGAGAGGCTACATTAACAACAATGTGTTAACCCTTGAGGGCTCAGCCAAGTGCTAGTTCATCATTTAGCAGCAAGGCATTCCCTGGGAAATATCCCGCCCTCTAACTTCACCACCTCAACCAAGTTTCACAATCATCATAGCTGTGAACAGTATTTAATTGTTTGTTTAAAACGTATACTGGTGAAAAACATTTCCCTGGAACCTAACCCCCCCCCCCATTTACATTAATTCTTATGGGGAAATTGGATTCGCTTAACATCATTTCCCTTAAAGTCACATTTTTCAGGAACAGAACTACAATGTTAAGCGAGGAGTTACTGTAGTTTTAAATGTAAATGTTTGGTTAAGAAAAAAAGTTTATGTAGCCAAAATATTGAAGGTAGTTTGATTTAATTAATACAAATAAATTTTAAAAACACCGTTTTTGTACTTTAAATTGAATTCAAATTTCCATTCAAATGCAACATGACATGAATGCCAATTAAAACGTGTCTCGTAAACAATAAATGCATCATTCACCTTTTTCTAATATAATAAAAAGGTAAAAATTAAGAATCTAAATAAAAAAAGCTATGTAATTGCTTAAATAAATGTGTATGGATATAGAGTATCCTCCTGATTACCAAAAAGGACAATCATTTTGTGTGTGAAGGCTATATTTGATTGCAAATCAACATTTTAATGGTTACACTAATGAGAATGAAGATTTCTTTAGAAAAATAACCAAAAAGTACAAATGCAAAATAACATTAAAATCAAAGACTGAAATCAAGGTTTCCTGTTGGCTGACTTCAATCATGATTAAAATTGATGATTTAAATCACTCCACCTGCTCCTAATAAACGTCCTGAACGTCCTTTAAAATGTCTTTAGCGAGGATGTGGCATATAGCAGCTGAATGTCAGAAAGAGCAGTAAGAGACATAACACAGTCTTCTAATGAGAGTAAAATGTGATTTACACAATGATCTCATTATTTAGAAATAAACAAACCTCTTCTTGCTTTATCTTTTAGACTTAGTTTATCCCTGTTTGCTTTATCTCCATTTAGGTTTCAACTTTAATCAGAAGCTTTTGTATCCAAGTACTGTAGCAGCTACTGAGTATGTCTGCAATACTTGCATGCTAGTAGCAGTTTACCCCGAAATTTCCCATTTGCTGCAAATTGAAAGGTACTGCACAAAATCATAGAATAAAGATAAGGATTTCCATCTCATCCATCAAGAGAATCATTTGTCATGAGGGGGAAAAGTTACAATATCTAATCAAGTATTAATTTATACTTTGTGCATTCATAACTTGTCTTATACCACTGGTAATACTGTTTGTGTGTGTCTAAAACTTCACAGACACCCTGTGCTCCTTTCTAGTACAATAAAGGCTCACCCTCATACTTGTAATATTACAGAATCTGACAACTGTGCTGTCTTAAATATGCATAGAAATGGAGAAAAATTGATCTTGTGTGCATGCCCGTCTATAGTATATGGAAAATGGGCGGTGAAGGGGGAGAGAAAAAGAAGCAGACAACATTCTTGTTGATGCATAGAATGGACACCATTAAAAATGAACTAATATGCTGCCATAACATTGAGTTTATTGTGGTATTTCCTGTATTATGAATATATATCACAATAAGGTAGTTACACTGTGTCAGAGTGAATGTTCTCTCTGTAACATGCTCTAGGGATTTAGAGATTCTTTCAGGGAAAGAATAATAAACAGGTGCTTGTGGGGGCCTTCCAGGCAGCAGAGGACACCCCATAACCACAGTGCCCAAGAAGTTTGGGGGGAGGGATAGCTCAGTGGTTTGAGCATTAGCCTGCTAAACCTAGGGTTGTGAATTCAATCCTTGAGGGGGTCACTTAGGGATCTGGGGAAAAATCAGTACTTGGTCCTGCTGGTGAAGGCAGGGGGCTGGACTCAATGACCTTTCAAGGTCCCTTCCCGTTCTAGGAGATAGGATATCTCCATTTATTTTATTTATATTTTTTATTTAATACTACTAGAGAGTTACTGAGTGGCAGGTATACCCAAATCCACTTCTCAGACCCTTTGGCAGCATGTCCTTTATGTCACAAGCAGGTCTCATGGCTCACAGCTGATACTCAGTTTTTCAACAGCACAGATGTAACTAACTGCAATGCCCCTCCAAACTCTGCATATTTATGTGCTTTTAGAGTGTGTAAACATGCAACATCAACATTCCCCAATGAAGCCACATGAAATATGCAGAAACAATCAATCATTCTCCTTCTCCAGACCTGGAGGACACCTCCTGACCCCCTCCACTGAAATGCTAAAAACTGTGAGGATTTCTTCTACCACCTTTGAGCTCTCCCCTACCAAACCCTCTGTGACCCTACACCTGCTCCCACTTGGATGTTTCCATTTTTGATACTCCGGGTTAGAGTCCTAGAGTATCAACTGGAGTTTGGATGTAGGTGCCGGAGACGCCTCGCTGTCATGCACAGAGAAGAGTCCTTAGCTCCTTCACATGCTGTGTGTCACATGCAGATGGCCTAATGCAACTCCTATCCTTTAGTCAAGGTGGGTTATGAGCTCTGACTGATCTGATTGTAATCTCTGGGGGGGCACCAGGACACAGGGTCAGGTTCCAGCTCCTAACACAACCAGCAAAGGAACAGAGCAGGAGGCTTTCAAAAGTGGAATTGTGTAAGCAGGAGCTCTCGCTTGTGTGTATTGGCGGAGACTTCAATCTGCTTCCAGGACTCTGCCTCAAAGAGCAGCTACTATTGGACCACTGAGAGCACGGGAAGTCAGAAATCTGGGAAATCAGGCCCATGCCATTCCCACTGCATCCACTCTCTTTGGCAGCAGACCCCATCTGAGATCTACAAGTACAGTTAAGATCGAGGAACCCACGATTAACGTTGGCCTGACTGGATCAAAGGCTTATATTTACCGTAAGTTTTTCTTGATCCTATTTGATACATACAAGGTAGAAATCAATATTTTCTCTCACGTGTTCCCATTATAAAGCAGGAAAGGTAAAACATTTTGGTTTGAAAGACAGACAAAAAAAAGATAGTGGATGACTTTAAATAAGATCATCTCTTCTTTTCCCCATCCACAACAACTTATTTTTCCATAACCAAAGGAAAACATTTTCTATGTTAAAAAATAGTGTCGCAGATAGTTATAAGCTCTTAGGGTTTATTCTGTTCTTTTGCAATGGTCGACTACATTTAATTTGTTATTGTTCAGTGCCATTTTTCAAATGCACAATGCCAGAGACATGTTGACACACGTTCATAAAAAACAAACAAGGAGTGACAACTAGAATAATAGGACAGCTAGAATATTAGAATATGGATGCCAAAGCTGTATTTGTAGGAAGTGCGTCCTGTGTTTAGTTTTATAATTCCTGGAAATCCTAGTGGATCTGAAAGTATTTGATCCTACTATAGGTGGTTGGACACAGACACATATTCAGAGTCTGCGTGCAGCAGACTGTATTCCACATAGAGTGTTCATTCATTAGTCATATGCCCTAGGAAAAAAATTTCCCCCTCAAAAACAGAAAATGAACCTCTACCATGATAAATTAGTTATAATTTGTATTAGGTTTGTGCCCCATGGCTCGTCCTGAATAAGAGTCCCATTCTGCTAAGCATTGTACAAACATACAACAGAAATGGTCCCTGATCCAAAGGGTTTACAGTCCAAGAAATGAAAGAATGTTTAATGTCATCTGCACAGGAATTTCTCGTTCGCACACAACTGGGCACTACACACAAAAATACAGATTTATTTTATTTTCTTGTAACTTAGGGATGCAACGCTGGAATCCCAAGCTTCTTCAAACAGGGAGAAGTGCTTTGAGGATGGTATGAAGCCACCATATCTTTGGTTTCAAAAACAGAAGACTCAAGAGCACATAAGGGTTACCTTCCTGAATACCCTCTGTTATCATTGCCCAGAAAAGGGGATCTGGGAGAGTGAGAGAAAGGTGAATATAATTAGGGTACAGCTCTTATGATGAACTGCTATTCTATGCTTGTTCATTCACATTACAGCTCTTGATTAAGTTTTGCCCTCACTCTGAGCCCCAACAATGGAAACACTTTGCTGCAAAATCTAAATGCAAAATTTTCATTTAAAAAAAATATGCCATCCCTCAGAGCTTTGAACAAAATCTTAAATATGTGACCAGAATGTAATCCAGTGCACTGTTTGTTCCTGAGCCTCCTGACAGGCTGAAACAATTGCTCTGAGTGGTCTCAACTCTCTCTTTCATCTTAGTGATGCCAATATTAACTATTTCACTTTTGTTAATTTTAGCAGAAACACCCAGCAAAGGTTCTTACTCCACAATCTCCAACTGTCCCCTACCTATCTGCTAAAACCTCCTCTTGCCTCCAGACAACTTTTGCATTGCAGTTATTCATGTTAATAGTAGAAAATCTGCAGCACCATGAAAACAGACACTGTGGGGACCACAAAACGGATTATATAAAAAACAACCACTAGTGTAGTGATCACATTGCAATTACATTTTAAAAATGGGTCTTCTGTTCTGGGTGAAAATACCAGTGCCAGTGGTATTCCCTATTGTAAGGGAATTTCAATTAGAACAGCTTGAAGCCTGTTGGATTCATTTCGCTGAGGTTTATATGAATAATTGTACAGTAGTTTCTGTCAGTGCATGCCTGCACTGGGTTAGTGTGTGAAATTCCCAGGTTCACAACTAGCTTCTCATTCTTTTTATTACAATCTTTATATGGGTGGGGCTCTAATTTACATCACTGATATAAGACCCTGCGAGGACCTGAGCAAGACTCCCTCTGAAAAAAAGTCAGGCTAAAATTTTGTCTAGATCCAAAAATAGGACCACAGCTTTATTCAAGCTCTAGAACAGAGCTCCCTGAGGAAGAATAGGGAGCCCATTGACTCACAGGGAGCTCTGTCCACAGCGACCTACATTTGGGGTGCTTGTGCCATTAAGGCAGCTGAGTTACTGTCTCACTCAGACATTTGCTAATCTGTTAATTTAACCATATGGTTTCCATTTCCCAGAAATACGGTTTCTTTCACCCCAAATTGTGTCTCATACATTCCACTCAGGAGGTCTAGTCTACTGCAACATCAAGGTAGTTTTGATGTATCAGAAGCACATTAAATTAAGTCAATTAGTCAAAATATGTGCAAATAAAATGGGACTGTAGTCAATAGTCTTTAAGCTGGTGTCTGCTGAACACAGATCAGATGGAGTGACAGAATTTTACCTGCAATCTCTCAAGATAATTGGCGGGGGGAGGAGCGGGGAGGAGAGGCAGCCAAGCTAATTGCTGGCACCTCCTTGTGCCGGATGTCCAGTGCAGGTACTCCATAGGGAAGTCATCCAGTGACCAGATAAATGGCCTGGTAAAGGACTTAAAAGGAGGTGCTGGATAAAGAAACAGATCAGGGGAGGGGACTCCCACCCCCATTCTTCTAGCCCACCTTAACCCTCCTACGATGGGGGTGGATGGTAAAGTCCAAGCCATGGGTTGGGTTGGGGGACCTAGATGGAAAATGAAGGGGGGCTGGTGGAAGCCCCAGGTAATGATTTGAATAAATATGGATTTGCTTGCACTGTACACTTTATCTGCTGGTTAGTCCCAGACATCTATATAATAAGGTTACAGCCTGATTAAAATCCATATCAAGTGTCTCCTGTCCTTCTTCTGGTATAATCAAGCACTGGGACTGTAGTCAATCGTCTTTAAGCTAGTGTCCTCTGAATACAGATCAGATGGAGTGACAGCATTTTACCTTAATCTCTCAAGAAGATTTGCTGCAAATAATGAAATCTGAGTGCACATTATAAGGTAATAAGCTAATTCTAGTGTAAAGATATGATTAACAGTTAGTGTTTCAGCCTGTTACTTCAATCTATAATGTTTGAGTCCTGTTCCAAGCTTTGATGTTAATTAGAAAGTCAGAAATTAAATGAAACTTGGTTAAAAAGGAAATTCAGACAATTTAAAAAAATCTAGCAACTCCTGTGCAAGCCAATATAACAGGATGTTTATCTCACAGCACACAATACCATTGCTAGATTACTGCTCCATTCCCAGACTAAAGCAGGAGAAAATGTGAGTTTTCTTAGTGTATCCAAATTACAGAGAAACATGTGCTAAATAAATTTGTTCTTTACCAATCCACTGTGAAAATTCACAGTATTCAACATGTCTCAAAATTTCCCATGTCTTATATACAGTGGGTGGACAAGTAGTTACATAGTAGGATGCAACATAAAACAATCTGTAATTGCTTCCAAAATAAGAAGGGATGAATCTTTAATTTTTTAAAATATAGAATTCTCCTCTATCCCCATCAGAGCATAGTGCTTTATAAGTTTAAATGATAGCACACTATTTTCTATTTCTGTTGGGGATTTAAGTTTTTGAGGTTATTCAGAGTAGAGAGTGTATTACTCTTACCTGAGCCCTCCTGTTCTTCTGAATATACGTTTTGGTAAAATTCAGCTAACGCTTTAGAAATTTCTTTATCACCTTCATGAATTTTAAAAGTTGGGTGCTTAATTTTTTTTAACGACCACTGTAGATGTCTTCCTTACCTACTAGGACAGGAGTTTGTTGGCTTCATTGCCACATGTAAACAATCTTTGGTTCTCATTACTGAGTTGTTCACTTTTATTATTTAGTATGGTACAGAATGGTCTATATGTTAAAGTATATATAAATATTCTTAATCTCCTGTTTGCTTGTGTTGTTTTTTCAATTCAGTTTGAATTTTTTCCAAGATCTTTTGGTTTCTGTTCCCTTAACGTTTTTTTCTGTCTGGATGCATAGTTAATTAGAGTATGAAACATTTTGGGACACTGATTCACCGCCTCTGGAAGAATCCCTTAGCACTGCTTACAAAGTACAACCTGCACTTCCTCATCTAGCTGCATTTCATGTTTCTGCGTTTTTATTTGGCACATTTAAAGGAGGTGAAGAATAGATTTGCTATTTACTCATGAAATAACTAAGAGGATACAGCAGCTGTGTAAAATGTAAAATCTTTATAAAGTTCACATAAGAAGATATAAGGAGTCGTTGGCAATGTCACCAAAATTTCCCGCCAGCAGGAGCTGCTTAATAAAGATACTATAGCAGCAAAGATCATTGCTTGAGTTCATGATACACAACTAAGACTGTTGGGACTGGCAATTGTTAGAGCAGCAGACTCCTGGGTTTTTCTCTTGACTGTCACTAATATGCATTGAGAGTCACAACTTCTGTGCCTCACCTCCTCATCTGTAAAACAGGGACAATACTTACCTGTCTCCCAGGGGTGTTGTGAGGTTTTAGCTAGTTAATATTTCTAAAGTACAGAGATTGTTGAAAGAGTCTATATAAATGCAATTATTGTATTACTAATAAAGCATAAGACTGGGAAATAAGACAGAGGAAGAGAAAAGAAGGATTATTGTGGCTAAAGCACAGGTATTCTATTCTCCGAGAATGTTTACAGGGTAGATTAGTGAACACCAGCTGGGTTATGAACCCTAGTACGCACCAGCACGTTGTGCACTAACTGTCCATGTGGACTACTGGTAGACAAAAAAGTGTCCTAGTGCACGCTGATGTAATCCTACACTACATCCACATGCACTAAGGACCTTTTAGTGGGCACCAGCAGGATCCACATGGACAGTTAGTGTGCAATGTGATGGTACTCATTAGAATTTACACCTCAGCTGGTGCGCACAAAAGCACCGGGTAGCCAAGCCCTCAACTACTGTCGTCTTGTTCGAGGCAAACAGTCAACATGTACCTCAATTTCCCCATCTGTAAAATGCATAAAATAATACTACCTACTTCACAAGTGGGTGACTTTATTAATGTAGGTAACACATTATGAGATGCTTGGATGGATGGTGCTGGAGAAATTCAAAGCATTCAGGCAAAATCCTGGCCCACTGAAGTCAATTGGAGTTTTGCCATTGACTTCAAGAGGGCCAAGATTTCACCCTTAGTTTTAGATCCACGTGAAAAAGATGTTGTTTAGACCCAACAAACTCAGAGGCATCTTTCAACCCTGCAACAAATAGGCTATTAGAGCAGCAACAAATGTGTTTCCCATCCCAGAGAGGCCTAGAAGAACCTTACCAAGAGGAGACTTCTCTCCACTCCCACCACAGCCACAAGAGGAGAAAATCTCCAGTGAATGTGAGCTGAATGTTAGAAACATGTATGGAATAACATTTCAAACAGAAATCTGAAAGGACTTTTAGCGGGTCCATATTTTACAGAGTCTATTTCCAACAACACCTGCTTCTTTCTCCTCTCTGGGGGAGCAAGTTCTATTACTCAAGAGGGAGGGGGAAATAAAACAAAAAAAGAAAAACAAAATCCAGCAATCCTACCCTACATGTGATGCAGAAGAAAATAGTCAAGTTAAAAAGCCTGACATACATTTTTAAAGCTTGCTCACATAGGTTTAAAGGATAATCAGCTTTGCCAGTAAATAAGCAAGTAAACAACAGAAGAGGGCAGGATAAGGAAAGGACCAACTCAAGACATGCCTTGGAAAATGAGAGTCTACAATTAAGAAATAAAATAGTAGCAGGAGGCTTCTCTGTTTTAATTGCAGATGTGTCTACATGAGTCATATGTGATAAACAATATCACAACAAACCAAATAAAAACATTCTTCAAGTTTATGTAGCTGTGAGTTTCTACTTTTCTTCAGTTACACAGTGATAATTAAGAGAAGACATTTGAAACGCCCACTTCAAAAACTGAACATACTTAATACAGGGTAGAATAACACAGAACTTAGTAAAGATGTCAGCTCCATCTAAAATCATAATTACTGTGTACAACTTGCTCCTGAGGGGTTTTCCCAGTTGAAATAATTGCATTACTTCAAGTTCCTTTTATTAAAAAAAAAATTATAGATAGGCATAACATGTAATTTTGCCAACAAAAATAGTGTTTTCCTTATTTCCAGATTTTATATTTCCCTGACAATATGCTGCAGACTGCAAGGGAAACAATAGCACGCTGCTAGGAGTAAACATTAAAGCTTTGAACCCAAATTATATGTAATTTAAACAGCTGTTCAAACAGCATTGACACTAGTAAACTTCTGAAGTACCTGATGGTACAAGTTTAATTTATGTGATCCTAAGATAGTATAATGGAGTTAGTGTGAAAAGTACTAAGTTACTATCTGACCCTATAACAGCAACGTGGACTAGAAACTTGGAAGTTACCTAGTATAATTGCTGTACCTTGTCTGTCTTGGAGAGTATACTACTCCTAAAGGTTATTTTTCATTGTGTAATATTTACATACAATTGAGATTCAACTTGGAAAAAATGCAAACTAACATATTAGTTAAAAAGAACAGGAAACAGATACTATGCTGAGAAACCTGGGAAGTGATAATGTTGAGAAGAATTTAAGGGTGATACTGTACAGCAGTTTACATATGCATTTGGGGGTATGATATGGCAGCCAAAAAAAGGCAATGCAATTTTGAGGTACTAGTGCCTTCTCTTTATGGACCGGTTGTCCCCCAACCTGGAATCCTGCATTATTTCTGACCATCATGTTATCTGAAATTGCGGGCAGGGTGTGTGTGTGTTGTGAATGATGGAAACAGACAAACAAAAATCAGGACAACTACAAATGAAGAAACTGTAATGAGATCTATTTAAAGGCTTCAATTACAGAGAATCCATTATTTACTCTAGTTTAAACCAGCAAGTGACCCATGCCCCATGCTGCAGAGGAAGGCAAAACCACCCACAGATCTCTGCCAATCTGACCCTGGGGAAATTCCTTCTTGATCCCAAATATTGTGGTCAATTGGACCTCGAGCATATTGACAAGACCCAACAGCCAGACACCAGGACAGAATTCTCTGTAGTAGCTCAGAGTCCTCCCCATCTAGTGTCCCATCACTGAGCGTTGGAGATACTTTTTACTAGCAGTCACAGTAGAGTTATATATGTACCATTATAGGCAGTCTCATCATACCATCCCCTCCATAAACTTGACAAGTTCAATCTTGAAGCCAGTTAGGATTGGGGCCCAACTGATCCCCTTGGAAGGCTGTTCCAGAACTTCACTCCTTTGATGGTTAGAAACCTTTGTTTAATTTCAAACCTCAGCTTGTTGATGGCCAGTTTCTATCCATTTGTTCTTGTGTCAATGTTGGTGCTTAACTTAAATAGCTTCTCTCCCTCTCTGGTATTTGTCCCTCTGATGTATTTATCGAGAGCAATCATATCTCCCCTCAGCCTTCATTTGGTTAGGCTAAACAAGCCAAGCTCTTTGAGTCTTCCTTGGATAATCCTACTAGCCCTTTTCTGCATCTGTTCCAAAAGTTAAAGGTAGATTCCTAGATTCTAAGGCCAGAAGGCACCAGTGTGATCATCTAGTCCAGTGGTTCTCAACCCATGAAAGGCTTGAGGCCCAATCAGCACACAGCTGTGGCCTATGTGACATCCTCAGGGCCACACAGGTAGTATATAGAATGATTGTGTGGATGCGACCCACATAATACTTACCATTGTGGGCCATATATGCAGCTCTCTGTAAGTTCAGAACCACTGATCTAGACTGACTTCTTGCACAACTCAGGCCACAGAATGAATTGCCCTCACTATTTAATTTGCTCTTTATTTCTAGTTTCAATTTGTGTGGCTTCAGTTTCCAATCATCATGCCTTTTTCTGCTGAATTCAAGAGCTGCTAACTGTCAGAAATCTCCTCCCTGTGTAGGTACTGGTAGATATTAGGTATGAGCAGTGCTTAGCACAGTGAGGCCCTGATCCCTGACTGAGGCCCCTAGGCACTGCCACAATAAGTAATAATATTAAAGTGCGTAAAATGTGGTATTTACAGTCATCACATGTGTTGAAAACAGGGGCCTGCTTCAACCTATTTCTTTGGCTGGTTTGGGGGTTTTCTTAAAAAGCAGGTAACAAAACAAACATAAGAATCTGAGTTCCATCAGAAAGGATTTTGTTCTATTAGTAGCATCTGGTCTCAAGTTTTAAAAGCATGTATGTAAATGTGTAGAAGTATAACATCTCTAGAATTATGTGCAGAATATTTCTCCCTGTTGCACTAAAAATCAGAGTTCAGGACTGTTATAAAGAGAGAAATGTTTCTCTCTTAGGTTGTTCACAGAATACAAGCTTTGATCAAAAGCTATATTAGCAACCTGAGTCTTTTCAGCTTCTTCCCATAATTTAAATCCTGGCACTGTCATAAAACATGAAGAAAAGAGCAAGTGCCTGACTTTGCTTCACATGTTACATGTCCAATAGCACCTCAATATGTTGTTGTTTTTTGAAATGGAGCAGAGTTTACCAAACGCCAGGAAAGCAACCACTAACACATTTTTCCTTATTTAAAAGTAGAGTGAAAAAGCAGGAAGAGATCAGACTAAACTGCAATCCCCATGCAACCCAAAATTCTCCACATTCTATTCCGAGCGCAACTGACCCAACATACTGGATATTGGAGCTTAAACTGATGGCTACAATTGTATCTCCCAGTAATTTGCTCTATTACCATGATGCTGTTTAGCCTGTCCCTCACTTTTTTCTGAACATGATGTGACTTGGCAATCTAAACAGGAGACTCATGGTTAAATTTCAATAGGTGGGCACAAATGAAAGCAAATCAAAGCCTTAATGCCCCTAAACTTAGAAGGATTCAGCATTTCTTACTTACATAAAGGTTGGATCCAATTTCAATCAACAGGCAAAACCAAAAAGTAATACTCCAAACCCCGAACTTTGAGAGAGTTAACATCTGATTTTGAACTCATCTCTACAAATTTCATAAATAACCCCCCCATTTGAAAACTATTCTCTACCCCATTAAGATATCACGAAAAGCAGGATCAACTGCAAAGTGTCTATTTTCTCATACATTTTCCATGGACACTAAACAGCCTCCAGATTGTACATACAAGAAACCTCATTTGTTAATTGAGTGCTCAAATTATTTTCCAAAAGATGAGATTCTCTTCTCCCAAGAGCCACAATTTCCGGTGTTCACTCTACCTCCCCCCCTCCCCCCCCCCGGCCAAATCCGCTCCCAAATGCAGCTTTTTTCTTCTTTTGCCAAGCTTCTTGTGAATCACTGCCTGATTCAGGAATAAGAGGTGACTGATAGAGAAAGAAGAAGTTCATCACTTGTTTTCTGCTTTTTTCCAAGGAAGAATGAGTATATTACACAGTTCGCAGTTGGGGAAAGCTCTTCATCTCATATGTTATATTTTCAATAAGATGTGCCTTCATCCAGAAAATAACCCCTGTGGTCTCTAGACCAGCTGCCTACTCTGTAAGGAAATTAAAAACAATAGAAATCAGTGAAAAGGGATGGAGAGGAATGAGTCATTTTGCAATCACCTCTATGCACTAAGATACCAAGAGGCAGTGCTTTAGAAAAGGAGCCCAAGTATTGTTTGGCAAAATTATTTTAGAAGAAACAAAGAATGACAACTTTTCTTTTTTATCATGATTTTCTTTTCCCTTTCCATGTCCAGTTTTACTGTGGTTCAGCACTTTATTACTTTTATATTTATTACATAACCTGATTACACAAAATAACTAACTATGATGATATTACTCTTGACTAGGATATTAGAATAACCTTCAAAAGACTAATTCTTATATAAGACAACCATATAGATAGCCCTGACATCTACTCACTTGAATCACTTTCCTCCATTGGTTTTACAGTAAAGATCCAGCTACAGAATTAGGCTGGTTAATTATCAAGGGTGGCTTTTAAGCAGAGAGTGTATGACATTCTTTATATATGCACACATATCCACACACACATATAAATGACAAGCTAGCCTCATTGTAATGTAAAATTTGGGAAATCAAGTCAATGAATTCCAAAAGTTAAGGCTCAGATTGCAACTGGCCCTTGTGCAGGGGCCAGGAGTAGGGGTTAAAGAACAAAGAAGCTCCTCTTTGATTGTTATTGGCCCTTCTGTTTGGGCATCCACACTCCCTGAGTGATCCTATGACCTGTTGCCCCATGCACTGGCCACAGAATGAGTCAAATACCACAGAGAGAAAGTGGGATCATCTAAAAGGCTGGTTCAGCCTTCAAACACGCCTGCACCCCAGCTCTGGAACGTCCTGAGTCCCAGTGACTCGCGTGGTGCAGGTGTAGAGGACCTGCTCACAGGGAGCTTATTGAAGGATTGGGGCTTAGGTACTTGAAGGTAACACAGAGAAACACAGAAGCAGAAAAATAAAGCCAAGCAACAGCCTGGCCCTAGATCTGCAGGGGTTTCGTCAGGTTGGATAGCAGAGAGGAACAAGGTACTGCACTGGTAAGGATGGCTGAACTAGCTCTCAATGTTTCTTTCAGAAATGGGGCTTTCATATCTAACCGCATGGGCCTCAGTTTGGACATTTGGGCTTTGGGAGCTTGACAGAAGGAGCCACAGGAACTGAGTCCTACCATGACTGGGGTAGCGGCTTCTTGGAACCCTTCAGTCACTTGAACCCACTGGTAGCCACAGGGGTAGAGACTAGTCTCTCAAACCTAGGATCTGAGTTCTGACTGGGTCTAGAGGGTCTAGTTCAAGGACTTCCTTTAGGAGTAGGAGACGCAAGCAAATCTCCCTATCCTTTCATGTTCTGGGAGCAAAGATTCAGCAAGTTGGACACTGAGAAGGCAAGTGTCCTTCTCAGAAACATCTGAGGCAGCAAATGTGGTCGCCAGATGCCAGGAAGACAGCCAGGCAGGAAGCACTCTTCTTGAATCCTGGCTTCTCATGTTTCTTGAGTTCCTCCAGAACCAGGAGAAATCCCAAATCACTAACTATATAAAAATAAGCTAACACTATTTCAAAGTACAAAGAGACTGACTCCGAAGGGATTGGAGTGGTTCACATCTGTCCAGCTACTCGGTTGGAAGCAAGTGAGATTGTAAGGGTGCTCTGCCCCCTGATAGCCTCACCCTCAGTGCCTTATGAACACTGAGGAGAAGGGCAGGAGAGCACACCAGCTGACACTGCTAGAAGAGGTTTTTACCATAAGACACCACAAGGTGGCATGTTGCCTATAAATGCGAATGTTTGGAGCCACTCAAAGTGGAACAGGACTTTGTAAATGAACAAGATTGTATCAAAGATAGAAGACTGCATCTTCTATTTCTCCTCCTAACTGGGGGAACTTACAAGACCGAATTGTTTGGCTAGCTGCTTGGGTCAAAAGGGGTAACTGGTGCTATTTTGATAAGACTAGGTTTTGGCCCCATGATTACATCTATATTTTAACCCAAAAGAAATCAAATAATCATTTAAGTACTTTTGTTTCAGAAATATATTATTATATACTAACATCTGGAAGTTGTTTTCCTTTTATGTCATCAGCTCCAGGCTTGATGAACTACAATGAGGATGAAATATGATAAAAATGAAGTGCCACCTCAAATGTTGGTGAGAAAAATGCAGAGCAATGGTTAGAGTTTGATTTAATAATATGGAGCCAAACTCTACCCTGTTACCCCAGTAACAATCAAAAGTAACTCTTATAAAGTTACCAGGAGTTACATGAATATTCCTGAAGACTTGTCCACAAATCCTTGTGGAGTAGATAAATGTTATAAAGTTGTATAACTATGATGCTTGCTTGGAACATAGCACATTTTATCTAGAAAAAGCTGTTAAGGAACTACAGGATTTGCAGTTATTGGAAGGTACTTGTCAAATGGGAAGTAGAAGAGTAGACAAAACTGAAGAAAGGTAGCCTGATGTCAGTGGTAACCTTATAGCAGCAAGCCTTGAAACAGAGTGCACTGTACATAAAACAAAAATACTGCTACATTTTATGATTCTGGAACTCCACAGCAGGACATTATTCTTCACCTTATTTAAGAAAACGTGCACATACACCCCCCCACACACACACACACAGGCGGTCTTCTGGTTTCCCTAATACAGAGCACATATGGCAAGAAAGACAGCTTAATTCGGCTCACTGACTTCCCATAAATCTTAGGGCTTGTCTGCACAACCCCTGAGTCTGTGCTACAGGGGTGCGATTTGTAGAGAGCACCAATGTGTTGCGCTCTAACTCTGCTGTGTGGACCGGTCCATGTGGGCGAGTTAGAATGCAACACACTGGTGTGCTCTACCAATCATAGCCTTGTAGTCCAGACTCTAGCGCATCAATCCAGCAAAATCTTGTGTACAGGTGTGGAACAACTTGCTGCATTTAAAAGGCATAGGAGAGGCTGGTGGAAGCTGGTTTCATGCCCAGTACAATTTCCTCTTGCCTGAAGAGTGGGCATCTGCCAGCTGGAGAGTAGGTACCCCAACCTGGCAAGTCAAAGAAAAGAAAACTTAAATAAATCAAAGGGTGAATGAAAGTAATTACCAATATGGTTTATCTTTATCTATTTCTATTTTAATATCTTTTGCTGAATGTGGCCTGTGCTAAATGGCAGGGTACTGGATTAGGCCCATCATATGAGTTTGATATTTCTGACTTAGAACCATACAAAACAGATGGCATAGAAACACATTACAAGCTGCAGCAAGTAAAGACTGCACTGAATGCTGAACAGGATAAGACATAGTTTAAGAAAAAATGCAATCTTTCCTTTTTATATTTGTTTGTCAGGGTTTGTTAAAAAAAAAAAAAAAAAAAAAAGAATGTCACTAAATTGAGTATTTTCCATGCTGGATTTGTTCATGGTGGAGCCATCCAAGTTTATAATAAATCCTGATCCAGCAAACTTTTAAGAGTCCTCCAGTCTTTTTAACTTTAATTGGAGGGGATGGCACTCAGTATCCTTCTGGATGTGCGCAGCCCCTAACTAGATCAGGTTCCTAGCGAACAGAAATATTTTGCTATCTTTATCATTTCATTCAAAGTTTTTCCTGTAGTGTGAAGTTTGTAATGTTAAGGTCTAATTAAACGTGAAGTCTTCACTGCAGTTATATGTATAGTATATAATATCCAAAAATAAAGTTGTTTTTCCACTGGACTGTGTTCCTCTTTTCTACCAAAAAGTCTGTATTTCTCCATTTTTGTCTTGCATTTGTCAGTTTTCCAGAGATAAAAAACAACAAGAAAACCCATGTTGTCATAAAAGACCAGCCCACTTTAATCTGTGGCAAAATGCTTATAGTTGCAAGATTCTTGCATTATTATAGAAAGTCTACAAAGGAATGGAAACAAGTTTTAAAAGAACCACATTAAAAAAAATACTTGTTATCTATTCTGTCAGGTGATAAAAAAAAAAAAAAGAAAAGAGCACCAAGAAGCCTGAGATTGAAGAGAGCCTTTGTTACCATAGCTACTGGGCAGGTGTGTCATTTTCAACTATAAGCACACATTTGATAAGAGGCTTCTGACTGCAAATGCACCTGAATAAAATAAAAAGAGGAGTTTCAGAAAAAGAAAAGGAGATAGAGAGACTGAGCTGTTTCACACCTCCAGCTTATCTCATAGTTGATGTGTTATCAAGTCTTTGAAATTTTCATCTAAACAAAGGAAGAGCAGATTTTTAGAATTTACTGGTTTGTGATCTCTCAAATCTGTTCACCCTTCACTTCACCACCTTCTTCCAGATTTTAATACCAAATACTGATGATAGATGGCAGTTCTAAACGTCTGAAAGTCTTTTAAACCTCTGACTTCATATACACAAGCTGAGAAATATTAATTTTCCCATGAAGAACTGCAAGAAAAATATTGAGGAAAAAAAATGCACTGAAGTTGGTAAATAGCTGAAGGAAAAAAATGCTGTTTAAAAAAATGTATTTCTACAGATTTTTACATTAATGATACTTTTGATCAACCGAGCAGAAGCAGCATACTAGACTAAAATTATGCCAGACTTTACTGTATTAACAAAGTTCCATCACATCACTATGAACCATGAGCACAAGAGAAAGCAAAATGTCACTGTAAAAGTCAAAGATAGTCACGCCTACTTTGGATATTCATGCTGCTGTTCACAGAAGGATGGTTAGATTCATTTCTAAAAATGTCATCACTATTCATTCACTGAAAGCAGGTGGTAGTCTGTGTCTAAGAATCAAGCACATACATGTCAGAGAGGTGAAGTAGTAGTAAACAATGGGTCAAACAAATTCCTGGCTGCACTATAATTGGGGGACCTGATTCTCCTCAGAGTAAAGTTAAATGGGTGTAAGTGAACAGACTCTTGCAATATTTTGCCACTTTGGGTTTTTATTCCAATTGCAATATAGAAGTGAAGAGGCACATGAAAATGAAAAGTGATTTTACAACAGTTAACTGACTTTATTCTGACTTCAGAAAAGAAGTTTTATTTCAATTAGGGGCAATGATTTTATCTGAAATTGTGACTCAAGTGTGGTCGGAGTCATTCACTGATTGGAGCACAGCTCGTCCAAAGGCCGCATTGTCTCTGGCCTGTTGTGTGATTGCATAGTCCGTCGTAAACGTGTGTATCAAGGACCACATTGCCGCTCTGCAGATCTCCTGGGTGGGAACCTGCACCAGAAATGCAGCTGAGGAGGCCTGAGCCCTGGTGGATTGAGCGGTGATCGGCGGGGCGGTCACCTTCGCCAGGTCATAACACTCCCGAATGCAGGATGTGATCCACTATGAAATGCATTGGGATGAGACAGGGAGGCCATTCATTCTGTCCGCCACTGTTACGAAAAGCTGGACAGACTTCCGGAATGGTTTAGTCCTCTCTATATAGAAGGCCGGCGCCCTGTGTACATCCAATGAGTGAAGCCTACGCTCCCTATCACAGGAGTGCAGCTTGGGGTAAAACACTGGGAGGAAGATCTCTTGGCTCATGTGGAACTTGGAGACAACTTTAGGGATAAAGGCCAGACGAGGCCTGAGTTGGACCTTATCCTTATGAAAAACTGTGTGAGGGGGGCTCAGATGTAAGGGCCCTGAGCTCCGACACTCTCCTAGCTGAGGTTATCGCCATGAGTAACGCCACCTTGTAAGAGAGATAGAGCAGGGAGCATGTTGCCAGCGGCTCAAATGGAGGGCCGGTATGCCGGGCAAGGACCAGGTTAAGGTCCCAAGCCGGGACAGGTTGACGTGTTTGTGGGAAGAGTCTGTCAAGGCCTTTGAGGAAACGGCTGCCCATAGGGTTTGCGAAGACTAAGCAGCCGTCTATGCCCGGATGGAAGGCGGAGATAGCAGCCAAGTGGACCCTTATTGATGACAAGGACAGGTCCTGTTGTTTAACGTGAAGGAGATAGTCCAGTATGAACGGTATCGGGGTGAGCATTGGTGACTGACTGCATTACTCCGACCAGAGAGAGCGCCTCTTCCATTTGGCAAGGTACGTTGCCCTCATAGAGGGCTTCCTACTGCCAAGGGAACTTGCCTGACTTGATCCAAGCAGGTCATTTCCGCAGTATTTAGCCATGGAGCATCCAGGCAGTAAGGTGGAGCGACTCTAGGTTCAGGTGCCGGAGGCAGCCGTGGTCCTGCGTGATCAGGTCCGGGACCAACGGCAAGCTGAGCGAGCTCACCGTGGACATTTCCAGAAGCAATGTAAACCAGTATTGGCGTGACTTATGAGGAGAGGCTGAGAGAACTGGGATTGTTTAGTCTCCAGAAGAGAAGAATGAGGGGGGATTTGATAGCAGCCTTCAACTACCTGAAGGGGGGTTCCAAAGAGGATGGAGCTCGGCTGTTCTCAGTGGTGGCAGATGACAGAACAAGGAGCAATGGTCTCAAGTTGCAGTGGGGGAGGTCCAGGTTGGATATCAGGAAAAACTATTTCACTAGGAGGGTGGTGAAACACTGGAATGCGTTACCTAGGGAGGTGGTGGAGTCTCCTTCCTTGGAGGTTTTTAAGGCCCGGCTTGACAAAGCCCTGGCTGGGATGATTTAGCTGGGAATTGGTCCTGCTTTGAGCAGGGGGTTGGACTAGATGACCTCTTGAGGTCCCTTCCAACTCTGATATTCTATGATTCTATGATTCTATGATTCTATGACCCTGCCGGAGCTATCAGTATCACCTGGTCGAAGTCCCTGCGGATCTTGAGGAGCACTTTGTGGACCAGCAGTGTCGGTGGGAACACGTAAAGCAGGCAGTCCCCCCACAGGAGAAGGAAGGCATCCGCAATGGATCCCGGGGCTGTGATTCATGAAGGAGCAGAACAATTGACATTTCCTGTTGCCACATGTTGCGAACAGGTCTACCTAGGGAGAGCCCCAGAGATGGAAAATTCAGCTTGCTACGTCTGGCCGCAGGGACCACTCATGGCCGTGAAAAGTTCGGCTGATACTGTCTGCCAATTCATTCTGTACTCCAGGGAGGTATGAAGCCTGCAGGTGTATCAAGTATTTGATGCAGAAGTCCCACAGCGCGAGGGCTTCCTGGCACAGGGGAGAGGAGCGTGCACCCCCGTTTGTTAATATAAAACATCCCCATGGTGGTGTCCATGAGGACTGAAATGCACCTGCCAGCTATGTGGGTTCTGAAAACCTGGCACGCCAGGCACACTACTCTCAGCTCTCTGACATGGATATGCAGAGCGAGGTCCACCTGAGCCTAGAGGCCATGAGTCCTGAGGTCTCCCAAATGAGCTCCCCAGCCCAGATATGAGGCATCTGTCACTAATGAAAGAGATGGCTGAGGGTTGGTGAAGGGCACTCCCGCACAAACTGCCTGTGGGTTGAGCCACCACAGGAGGGAGTCCAGTACCGGGCAGGACAGGGTTACGATGCCGTCCAGACCGTCCTGGGCTGGTCGATAAACCGATGCCAGCCATGCCAGGAGTGGACGAAGTCTGCTGCAGTACATAGGTGCACGCTGCCATGTGTCCCAGCAGTTTCAGGCAGTTCCTTGCTGTGGTCGAGTGGAAATGCCTGAGACCCTGAATAATGTCCCCTAGTGAGTGGAACCTGGCTTCCGGGAGGTACGCTCTGGCTTGGGTCGAGTCCAGTACTGCACCTATGAATTCTATCCTCTGCACAGGAGACAGAGTGGATTTGGACTCGTTGAGAAGGAGACCTAGCTGGAGGAAGGTCCTTCTTATGAAGTCGACCTGATCCTCCACCTGGGCTCTGGAATGGCCTTTGATCAGCCAGTCGTTGAGGTATGGGAAAACCTGTATCTGGCACTTGTGCAGGAACGCCACAACGACAGCCATGCATTTGGTGAAAACTCGAGGGGCTGCTTGAAAGGGAGGATGGCAAACTGATAGTGGCCGTTGCTCACCACAAATCTGAGGTAACATCTGTGTTGTGGAACTATTGCTATATGGAAATATGGTATGCTATAAGACACTGCTAAAGCGCTTGCTACAGGAGTGAGCGATGTTCCAGCTAGCCATCACCGGCGGTAAGAAGGAACGGAGGGGGTAGAGGGTCGGCAAGGCACTATATTGGGCGCCATGAAGGTGCGACTCCAGGAGGTGCCCAGGCCGACCCAACGGACGGTGCTAAGGGAAAAATCTTCCGGCTGCCGTGCATGCGGCGCACACACACCTGGTTGGAATGGACATGAACAATCACTCGAATAACTTTAGCTTGCCCTTTATCAGCTATACTGCTCCTGGAACTAAAGAGCCACCATTTGAAACATTCTTATTTCAGCTTTCCTCTAATTTTTCATTACTCCATTACTAATGCTTTGAAGATGCTCAGGGTCAGCAATACAATGGATCATTTCTGTATTCAGTCACGTTGTGCTGTATGACCTCAAGGCATCTACTAATTTCAGACTCAAGGGTGCTGGGGACCACCCTGTGTGTCTCTTTTAGAGTTGTGTAGATTCCTCTCTTCCTATCTCTTGTGAGTAATCCATGTTATTGTGAGGTGGACTCAGGACAGGTGACTCCTCATGTGTGCACTAGGCATACCCGTAAAATTGCACAGTGTTGGAGAAATATGTCCATGTTTCAGCTTACGCTGAGGCTGTATTCCAAGCAAAGAGAATGTAATCGCCAGAGATGCCAACAAATCTCACCCTAAGAATTATTCAGGTTGGTAAAACATTTCATCAATCCATACTGTTGCAGTCAACAGCAGAAGCCAACATGAAGCTCTGCAAAGATCTTCCTACTCCACTGTAAAGATCACTCACATTCAGGAAAACTTCTCAGTCCACATTGCTGGCCAGCAGAGAAAGGTTGGCTCAAACAGCCTACCTTCTTTCTATCAATTCAGAATATTTACATCACTGGAAGTAGTGGGCACTCTGAAGAAGACTGTGTCCAAGCCCTGTGAATCTGACCCCTGCCCTTCCTCGCTTCATAAGACATGCATAGAATCATAGAATATCAGGGTTGGAAGGGACCTCAGGAGGTCATCTAGTCCAACACCCTTCTCAAAGCAGGACCAATCCCCAACTAAATCATCCCAGCCTGGGCTTTGTCAAGCCTGACCTTAAAAACCTCTAAGGAAGAAGATTCCACCACCTCCCTAGGTAACTTATTCCAGTGCTTCATCACCCTCCTAGTGAAAAAGTTTTTCCTAATATCCAACCTAAACCTCCACCAATGCAACTTGAGACCATTACTCCTTGTTCTGTCATCTGGTACCACTGAGAACAGTCTAGATCCATCCTCTTTGGAACCCCATTTCAGGTGGTTGAAAACAGCTATCAAATCCCCCCCTCATTCTTCTCTTCTAGAGACTAAACAATCCCAGTTCCCTCAGCCTCTCCTCATAAGTCATGGGCTCCAGCCCCATAATCATTTGTGTTGCCTTCCATTGGACTCTTTCCAATTTTTCCACATCCTTCTTGTAGTATGGGGCCCAAAACTGAACACAGTACTCCAAATGAGACCTCACCAATGTCGAATAGAGGGGAATGATCACGTTCCTCGATCTGCTGGCAATGCCCCTACTTATACAGCCCAAAATGCTGTTAGCCTTCTTGGCAACAAGGGTACACTGTTGACTCATATCCAGCTTCTCGTCCACTGTAACCCCTAGGTCCTTTTCTGCAGAACTGCTCCCTAGCCATTCGGTCCCTAGTCTGTAGCAGTGCATGGGATTCTTCCATCCTAAGTGCAGGACTCTGCACTTGTCCTTGTTGAATCTCATCAGGTTTCTTTTGGCCCAATCCTCTAATTTATCTAGGTCCTTCTGTATCCTATCCCAACCCTCGAGCATATCTAACACTCCTCCCAGTTTAGTGTCATCTGCAAACTTGCTGAGAGTGCAGTCCATGCCATCCTCCAGATCATTAATAAAGGTATTGAACAAAACCGGCCCCAGGACCGACCCTTGGGGCACTCTGCTTGATACCGGCTGCCAACTAGACATGGAGCCATTGATCACTACCCGTTAAGCCCTACGATCTAGCCAGCTTTCTATCCACCTTATAGTCCATTCATCCAGCCCATACTTCTTTAACTTGCCAGCAAGAATACTGTGAGAGATCGTATCAAAAGCTTTGCTAAAGTCAAGGAATAACACATCCACCGCTTTCCCCTCATCCACAGAGCCAGTTATCTCATCATAGAAGGCAATTCGGTTAGTCAGGCACGACTTCCCCTTGGTGAATCCATGCTGACTGTTCCTGATCACTTTCTTCTCCTCTAAGTGCTTCAGAATTGGTTCCTTGAGGACCTGCTCCATGATTTTTCCAGAGACTGAGGTGAGGCTGACTGGCCTGTAGTTCCCTGGGTCCTCCTTCTTCCCTTTTTTACATTAGCCTTTTTCCAGTCATCTGGGACCTCCCCTGATCACCAGGAGTTTTCAAAGATAATGGCCAATGGCTCTGCAATCACATCCGCCAACTCCTTTAGCACCCTCGGATGCAGCGCATCCGGCCCCATGGATTTGTGCTCATCCAGCTTTTCTAAATAGTCCCGAACGACTTCTTTCTCCACAGAGGGCTGGTCACCTCCTCCCCATGGTGTGCTGCCCAGTGCAGCGGTCTGGGAGCTGACCTTGTTTGTGAAGACAGAGGCAAAAAAAGCATTGAGTACATTAGCTTTTTCCACATCCTCTGTCACTAGGTTGCCTCCCTCATTCAATAAGGGGCCCACACTTTCCTTGACTTTCTTCTTGTTGCTAACATACCTGAAGAAACCCTTCCGGTTACTCTTAACATCTCTTGCTAGCTGCAACTCCAAGTGTGATTTGGCCTTCCTGATTTCACTCCTGCATGCCTGAGCAATATTTTTATACTCCTCCCTGGTCATTTGTCCAATCTTCCACTTCTTGTAAGCTTCCTTTTTGTGTTTAAGATCAGCAAGGATTTCACTGTTAAGCCAAGTTGGTCGCCTGCCATATTTACTATTCTTTCTACACATCGGGATGGTTTGTTCCTGCAACCTCAAGAAGGATTCTTTAAAATACAGCTAGGTATTGTTTAAGTCAGTCTGCAGTTTAGGAGTGTTCCTGAATTACTCCCTGATGCTCAGCTCACATACCAGCATCTGTTAGTAATGCTTTCTACCATCTGCAGTTGGCTAGGGGACTCCATTCCATCCTTGCAGATGATGATCTGGCCTCAGTAACACATGGCTTCATGACCTCCTGGTGGTACTTCAGCAATGCAATATACCTGGGCATTAAACCATTGGCCCTTAGGAAACCCCAATTAGTACAGAATGCTGCACCTTATCTCCTCAGCAACGGAGGCTACACCATGAGCACAGGATCTAAGAACCATCTCAAACATCACCACACTACTCTATGTGCAGAGAACACTTTTACCTTACCTTTACTTTTACCTTACAAATACACACACACACACAAGACACAACCAAGACATAGCACAGCAGTCACCGAATAAATTAATTTCTTTTTAAAGTCACAATTTCCCTCTTGGGGGAAAGGGCGAAAGACAGAATCACACATGATGAATCATAGTAATAAAGGCAATATAAAATACAGGACAGGTACAAACTTATTTACAATACAAAATTGCATGGTTTCTAATGTTATTGTCAAATAAAATGGAAGACTAAGTGGACGACAGCATATGCGGGTGGCAGAGAATTCTGGCCTCCTTAAATGTAAGAGAGCGAGAGAGGGAGGATGAGCTATGTCCCACATCTTTAGTTTTGATTGCATTATTGTATGGCTGATTCATTAAAGCTGTTATGGAACAAATCTCAGACTTAGGTCAAAGGAAGAGTAAGTAATAACTAGTGCAGATGCAAGAAGTCAGTGGTATTATTTTCTTTCCTTTTTGGAATTTAAATTCTGCATTTAGCATTGGTAATGGTTGAGAGATAATCCCTAGAACCACTTAAGAGAGAGAATTTTGTTACTGCTTGTCCTTATCTGGATAATCAAATAATAAAGGCCAACTGGCTACCAAAGCAGAGCTTCCATGCTAACTTTAAAATACTTTAAATGTAATTTGTTCAGTAAACTGCAGTACATTAAATTTCTATATTAAGTAAATTATAAGGAAGAGTGCACTTTGCAAAATTAAAAAGTGCTCCGTTAACTTATCTATTATTCCTCTGGGAAAGTTTCCAAAATGTGCCTAGTACAATTAGATAACTTTTTTTATGGACAGTGTATAGCTGGGAAAGAATTCTTGCAGCTCAGCAAATGTATTTCCAATATTATTGAAGCCTCCTTTATATTTTCCAAGGTGAAACTCTGATGACAAAACACCATTTTTCTAGGTTGTATGGGTAGATTGAAAACTTTGAGATAAAAGTAACTACGTAACTCACTATCTGGAGATTGAAATCAAAGAAATATTGATCACTTGCATACTTTTAAATGAAATCAACCGTTTTTAAAAGTACTCTTTAGAAATGGACTTGGGATGAAAGTAATTGGGACACATGCAATAGCAGATTTCAGTAGATCATAGAACGGGAAGGGATCTATGTCCCCTGCACACATGGCAGAACTAAGTATTATCTAAACCATCCCTGACAGGTGTTTGTCTAACCTGCTCTTTAAAATCCCCAATGATGAAGATTCTACTACATCCCTAGCCAATTTATTCCAGTGCTTAACTATCCTGACAGTTAGGAAGTTTTTTCTAATGTCCAACCTAAGCCGCCCTTACTGTAATTTAAACCCATCGCTTCTTGTCCTATCCTCAGAGGTTAAGGAGAACAATTTAGCTCCCTCCTCCTTGTAACAACCTCTTATGTACTTGAAAACTGTTATCATGTCCCTTCAGTCTTCTCTTCTCCAGACTAAACAAACCCAATATTTTTAATCTTCCTTGATAGGTCATGTTTCCTAGGCTTTTAATCATTTTTGTTGCTTTTTTCTGAATTATAGATCCTTACCCTACCGCAACTGACACATCACCTTCATCATATACTGGATAAGAATGTGTTTTCAAAGAATTATTTTTACCCAAATAAAAAAAAAAGATATTTTACAAGAGTGTGAAGAATACCTAGCTTTTATTTGCTCACCAAACCTGTCTCTGAGACAATTTGGAACCATCTGGACACTGAACCCTTAAGGGTATGAGTCTCAGATACACCGTGACTTTCATCTGTATGCACCAGCTGGCCGATCAGTGTTTTGTTGTTGTTGTTATTGTTTTTAAATCAGTTAATCTCTGCCTATTATATACCATAGTGATAGGAGCCTTATATTTATGTGATGCCTCCCTTTCAAATCTTAGGGGGACAAAGTCTGAGGAAAAAAGAGATGCAGTGTTAGGGAATTTCTCATTAAGCCAAAGTAACCCTGCTAAAACTGATTGTAAGAACGGTAAAATCAAGTCAACATTTTTCACAGGAATGTTATATCTGGCTACTTTACATCAGCTATGAGAAAACACATTGAAACCACACACCTGGAAGCTTATTAAAGAACCAAAAAAATGGTTAACAGGGATCATCATATATTCAGAATTTCAATTCAGGCATGCAGAGGACTGTGGAGCACTCTGCAGCTCAGAGGAGGTCAGGTAGGGTGGATTCTCCAGGGACCAGGAAGATCCTTATTTGCTGTGAGGGAAATGGTGCTAGTTGGGAATCAGATAATATCTACTGTAGAGTATCTGGGCTTCTGGCAAGTAATGAGACTATTAAAACTTAGCTATCAACTTCCCTCCCAAAGTGTTTTCCCCTCAAAACCTATGAGCCAAGTCACAAGTGAGCAGAATTGACTGCAAGTGATATTAATTTTAGGAACAAAAATCTCTTAATTGACATTACACATGTGGGCCCAGAATGCAAAAATCCACTGGGTTGTGTTAATCTCACTGGTTCAAAAGTTTCAAGACGAGGTCTACTGTTCTGCATGGCAATGCTTTTGACAGCTGACCTGTGGAAGCAGCCATGTATGATTGCTCAGAGCTCCAGCTTGAAACTGGAGAAAAGCCTGTGAGAGTCTTTGGGTTACGTTTAGAGGCGAGAGCAACAAGGGTGATGTCATGATGGGCATGTGCTACAGACTACTGGATCAGAAAGATGAGGTAGATGAGGCTTTCATTGGACAACTAACTGAAGTTTCCAGATCACGCGCTCTGGTACTAATGGGGGACTTCAATCACCTGACATCTGCTGGGAGAGCAATACAGCAGTGCACAGACAATCCAAGAAGTTTTTGGAGAGTGTTGGGGATAACTTCCTGGTGCAACTACTGGAGGAAACAACCAGGGGCCATTCTCCTCTTGACCTGCTCCTTACAAACAGGGAAGAATTGGTAGGGGAAGTAGAAGTGGGTGGCAACCTAGACAGCAGTGACCATGAGATGCTTGAGTTCAGGATCCTCACAAAAGGAAGAAAGGAGAGTAGCAAAATACAGACCCTGGACTTCAGAAAAGCAGATTAGACTCCCTTAGGGAACTGATGGGCAGGATCCCCTGGGAAGCTAATATGAGGCGGCAAGGAGTCCAGGAGAGCCGGCTGTATTTTAAAGAAGCCTTATTGCGGGCACAGGAACAAACCATCCCAAAGTGCAGAAAGAATAGCAAATATGGCAGGCAACCAGCTTGGTTTAACAGTGAAATCTTCAGTGACCTTAAACTCAAAAAGGAAGCTTACAAGAAGTGGAAATTTGGACAGATGACTAGGGAGGAGTATAAAAATATTGCTAGAGCATGCAGAGGTGTAATCAGGAAGACAAAGGCACAACCGGAGTTGCAGCTAGCAAGGGATAGGGTCCAGAGTGACCTAGACAAATTAGAGGATTGGGCCAAAAGAAATCTGATGAGGTTCAACAAGGAGAAGTGCAAAGTCCTGCACTTAGGAAGGAAGAATCCCATGCACCGCTACAGACTGGGGACCGACTGGCTAAACAGCAGTTCTGCAGAAAAGGACCTGGGGATTACAGTGGATGAGAAGCTGGATATGAGTCAGCAGTGTGCCCTTGTTGCCAAGAAGGCTAATGGCATATTGGACTGCATTAGTAGGAGCATTGCCAGCAGACCGAGATAAGTGATTATTCCCCTCTATTCGGCACTGGTGAGGCCACACCTGGAGTACTGCGTCCAGATTTGGTCCCTCCACTAAAGAATAGATGTGGACAAATTCGAGAGAGTCCAGTGGAGGGCAACAAAAATGATTAGGGAGCTGGGGCACATGACTTATGAGGAGAGGCTGAGGGAACTGGGGTTATTTAGTCTGCAGAAGAGAAGAGTGAGGGGGGATTTGATAGCAGCCTTCAACTACCTGAAGGGGGGTTTCAAACAGGATAGATCTAGACTGTTCTCAGTGGTTGCAGATGACAGAACAAGAAGCAATGGTCTCAAGTTGCATTGGGGGAGGTCTAGGTTGGATATTAGGAAACACTATTTCACGAGGAGGGTGGTAAAGTACTGGAATGAGTTACCTAGGAAGGTGGTGGAATCTCCATCCTTAGAGGTTTTTAAGGCCCGGCTTGACAAAGCCTTGGCTGGGATGATTTAGTTGGTGTTGGTCCTGCTTTAAGCAGGGGATTGGACTAGATGACCTCCTGAGGTCTCTTCCAACCCTAATATTCTATGATACTATATATGCCCTTTTGGACATGCTCATATAAAGGGTATATTGCCACATCAGAAAACCAAGTGTGGTTCTGAGATAATTATGCTTTATATAATTACTTCACAGTATAATGCTTCACAGTAGCCCAGTTATTCTGAGAATATTGTGCTACCATGAAAGTTTTTTATTGGCTAATGATTGTAAGGTGTACAGTAAGATGCTTTCTTCACATCCCATATAATTTTCAGGAATATTTTTTATTTAAACAAATTGCAACAAGTCCCCTAGAGAGTGAGACATGGTTGCAGTCAGTTGGATACTCATCACCTACAAGCACACTTGCACTGTTCTCTCCAAACTGCGTGGGCAGGAAGCAGAAAGGTCTCTTCATGAACCAGCTCTCCCAGGAAATAACCACAAGGTGGAACTTCACATATTACATGTAGAAAAGTCTGATGGAGAACAAACAAGCTTTGATACTTTTTTGCTTGGAGACAACTGGAGCCTGGCAGACATTGTCATTCACATTCTCAAGCCCTTTGAGGAGTTAGTTTGAAAGATAAGCTCCAGAGTGCTTGCATATTTGTCATGGTACCAGCTGTCAGGACTCTGACAGTCTTATCTCAGCATGCAAGTGCTGGATCAAGCCAACAAGGCCATGAAAAAGAAAATGTCTTTTTCAGCAGTTTAACGGTATGTAGTCAGGAAAGAGACTGTGTAGCATGCATGCTGGATCCTCAATTCAAGCCCTTCACCTTCAGCTCTGAATTTCACCAAGACAATTCTGGGGTTATCACACATAGGCTGGAGAGTATCAGGGAACCCCCGGTCATCTGAGAAGTAATAAAAACCAAAGAGAATGTGTCATCAAGCCCACTTGGAAGCTTCATGTGTGAAGAGGTACTTGGAAAAGATCATGACTGAATCACAAGCGACTACATATTCTGCCAAATCTTAGTTTGTGCTCTACCTCACTGAGCGTACTATTCCACATAGAGGAGGCCATCATGAGTGGCAGGATAATCATGCTAGTTCATTGCCACATCTTGCAAACCTGGCTTTGTCTTACCTTGGAGCTCTTCCCAGCAGCATTCTCTTCAACAGGCTCTTGAGCTACACTGAAGAGGTCTGAAAACAGATGCCAGCTCTTGCCAGAAAATGCAGAATAGCTCATCTTCTTGAAATGTGATCTGCCCACACTGGATTTTTAATACTGATAGCTATTTGTAATTCTCCACCAGGTTTTCAGAATGCTTGTGTATACTATTTATAAATCAAATCCACAGAAAGTTTCTGGTAACTAGTATTGCATAAACTAAAGCACTTCCCAAGTATTCTCCACTGAATTGCTAGCACTTAAAACTAACCACTATTTTTAATACAAATTGCTGTTCTACTTTTAACCAAGAAACACACATTTAGCATACACAGTAAGTAGTGATATAGCAACTGAATATAACTAAGTTCATTTTTCCACATAAAGTCTGAATATTTCCTACACATTCTGGGATGCATGTTGCAACCTAGATTTGGATTCCAACTACTGGTACATGGAAAGCATGTAGAAGATTGTTTTTTTTTGTTTTTTTGTTTTTTAATGTGTGATCTCTACAATTTTACTTGCTTCAAATTTTGATTTAGTAGGCGAGTTATAATGGACTGGTGTGGAAAGCAGAAAAAAATTATTTTTCTACATCATACTCCACCTCAGCCTGGATGGATCAGATAGGATAAATAGCTTGAATTTAAGAAGGGGACTGAAGTAAACAGCAATGATTAAATCCACACTCCACCAGATAGGATATCTCAGCTAAGAGCAGCTGAGACAGCATTCCACATGCCCCTCTTTCCACTCCCTTCACCTTCAGAGGCTAGGGACTGTAGCTTCATTCCCTCCTTGCTTTTCCTCTCTCATTCGTCTTTCCTTATGCTGCTTGGAGTGCGAGATAGACAGGGGGAGAGGGTGTTATACAGTGCATCTGCATCCAGGGGCTTCTCTTACCCACCATGGAGTTATTAGATGATGGTGGCGGTGCAGGGCTGGTGACAGTTTCTTGTACAGGTATGGAGAGAGGAAGGCAGTGATTCCCAACCAGGGTAGCCCTTACAGGCTTCCTGTTTCAATCCCACCCTTCCCACTCAAACTAGTAGCTGGATCTCCTATGATGCCAGGGACTTGGCTAGTTAATTTTGGGGTCTGGACGGAATTATTTTTTATGCTTAACCTGGCAAATTGATATGTGGATTTTTTCCACTTTCCACCCAGAAGATTCCTTTGTTTTGTTTTTTGGGAAAGTGTTAAATTACAATTATCGCAATGTTAGAAAGTTTCAGGGTGGCTGGCAGGTTAGAAAGATTCCAGCTGAGTAGCTAGTGGGTTGCTTGGCAGTGGCCCTGGGCATTACCATGATACGGTAAGGGGTATGCCTCTATGTCTGGAGCAGCTTTGGACTCCATCTCCATCATCTCATGTTTCCTACCCCAGCATGGAACCAAGGAGGGGGTGAGAGACTGCTCTGGTCTACACGGGGGGGAGGGGGAAATCAATCTAAGTTACACAACTTCAGCTACATGAATAACATAGCTGAAGTCAACATATTTAGATCAACTTACGGTGGTGTCTTCACCACGGTGAGTCAACTGCTGCTGCTCCCCCATCGACTCTGCTTGCGCCTCTCACAGTGCTGGAGTACAGGAGTCAACGAGAGGGGGGTCGGGGGTTGATTTATCGTGTCTAGACTAGATACAATAAATCAATCCCCGCTGGATTGATCACTGCCCGCCGATCCAGCGGGTAGTGTAGACATGCCCTCTGGTTTCCAGTCAGGGTCCCTTGGCAGGCCTGAGGGTGTAAAGGAGACATGGCCTTCTCACTCACCCTTGGGTTTATATGAGGAGTCATTGGGGCCAGCTAAACAGTAGCATTGGAAAAAAACCTGCTGGGTAGTTGGGGGTGATTTACCCACTTATTTATTGCTACATAAAGTTAAACAAAGAATTTCTGTGTCTCGTTGTTTCTGTGTCCACTTGAAGACACTCCAGAGAAAGTTCTCAGAAGAGAACTGCTTTGCAGACAGCGAGTACTGACTGTGTGGCATTTCCATCCAACAAGGGAACTTCACTCTGATACATGCCAGGTGAGTGTTGATCCTTAAATGAAGAATTGTGTTTTAATGTGCAGTGTTTTGAGATTCAAAACAAACAAGACTTTGAATAATTCAGATTATTCATAGCTCTTCCCATTACCAGGCTGAATATTGCCAAGAAAGAGTCAAACAGTCCACTCTATGATTTCAAAGTAGTAATCCCCAGGCATGAATTTAAAATGGGTTTTATTAATACAAACAAATCCTGGTTAATACAAACAAACAGTTAACCAATAACCCAAAGGACCTGGTTCTCATGCTATTTCTCAATAATCAAGGCCAACACATGGATCTTTTCTAGGTTTGTGATTAAAACAATTTTTGTCACATTCAGTCCTAGTCCCCAGTCACTTTGCAGTGCTCTGCAGGACATGTTTACTAATATTAAGATGAACACATTTATTCAGAACACCCTGTTCTCTGAAAAACAAAAACATGAAAAATCATGCATTTATAAACACCTCACCATAGCAGAATTATAGTGGATAGTTAAAAAATTACTGTTCATTACATGCACACAGACACACACACATGCAAGGATGTAGCCAGCCTGATGATGGTCTGTGGCAGGAATGGGTTCATCTACACCCACTAAGGTAAAAAACAGATCTCCTGGGGGCAAAATCAAATGCAAAGTAAATAGAGTCTTGCAGCCAGAGTTCCAAAGATATGCTTCCTTTGGCTGAGGTGAATGAGGCTAGGATTTCAACCTGTGTTTAAACATAAATTAGGGGGCTCTCTCCAGCTAATTTTACTGTCTTCTCTGATTCTGTGTCTTGCCAAATCTGTTCCTTGTTTCAACTTTATGCTCAAATAAATAATTGCCTAAATCTCTCTTTTCTCCTCCCTATTGATTCCTATGCAGAGGCCTCATGTAAATTCCTTTGCACCATTTAAGCGTTAAGTGTGACCCCAGTGGAGTGTTGGGCTATTCAACTGCACAAGGATGAATTTCACGCTTACTGGACAATCATCTCCAATTGATCCCCCTCCCATTCACTCTCAGGGGCTGGGTTCCACCACATCCCTGGAGTGAAAGCAGACAATTGTTTTGGTAATGCCCTGGTACCCAGAGCATGGGGTCCACTACAACCATCGCACCACAACATACACTTCTCTTCGGTATTATGCAAATTAGCAAGAAGCATTCACAGAGCTACAAGTTTGACACTAGGTAATGCTAGCAATTTGTACCTTGAGTCGCTTTTCCCCCACAACCTAGTTTTAAACCAGTTTTTAATCACTCATCAATTTTCTATTGCCCAAAGGGCAAAAATGTCTCTGTTCTAATTAAGACAAGCTATCTAGAACATATTTACATAGAACCTAAGAATTTAGATATTTTAATTAATGGGCTTGATGAAGATAGCTCTAAATTATCAGATTACCACTAGATGCAAAGTTGTTTTCTCATTGTCAAATAGAGGAAAGAGCTGCCTGCTTGGAAAAAAAAATCATATTAATATAAGCGAAAGAGGATTTATTTATTTATTTATTTATTTGGTGAAAGAGACAAGAGAATTTATGCCATAGCTGAGTAGTAAATGCTCTTTGCGGACTGACTTCTAGATTTAGGTAGAATTTTTGAAGAACTGCCACATGTAATTAAGGGTAATCTTTCTTATTCAGTCCACAAAGGACTGTCTGAGGAGGAGGATGTTATACATGGGTTCCTCTCTAGACACCTGCTGAGAAACTGATAGTAAAATTATTTTTTTTAATGAGCCATGTGAAGAATTTCCAGGACAGATTGAGGCCAAGAGTAGGCTGCCAGGATAATTTGGGCTTGCTGTTGCCTCATCTTTTCCAATATTATGAGAAATCATGGGCCAAAGAGAGCAAACACATGAGGAATTTCAGCTATGACTTAGAATAAGGCTCTGCTACAATTATTTCCCTGTCCTGAAAACATGAATGATCTTTAGATATTGAGGTATAGTATGGTGGAGTCCCCTATTTTTCTAAAATAGATAGGGCAGTCATAGGTGAGGCACACTTGTAGGTACTTACACTCCTCATCTGAATATCCAAACATGGTGGACTGAATCCAATATGTACAGATGGGAGTGAATCGAGGAAAGACCTCCACAGATTCCATAAATATTCTAGGGCTTCTTATGACTCCTTACAGTTTTAGAAAGCAATTTGCATGGAAGCATCTATTTTGATCTGTAAGAACTTCCTTTGAATAAATTCTCTGAAAGCCAAAGGAAGTGAGTGTTGTTCCCCTCTCTAAACATTGGTGGAAATGGTCCCAGCTGAAAGCGTCAAGTTAATTGGTACAATATAGGATGAGAAACCCAAATGGCATAAAAATTGTTTTAATGTCCTAACTACTAAATTCAATTTTTTAAAATAGCACCAAAGATTATTCAGCTAATCCAGCTGCTCATGTGAAATGAATATTTTGACACCTCTATTTTCCAAGACTTGTTATTCAGGACAAGTCTACACTACAAAGTTAAGTCGACCTAAGTTAGGTTGACGTACAGCCATTGCAGTAATTACTGTGGTTTTTCATGTCCACAGTATGCCCCACCCCCCAAGCAGTATGCATCTTCACCAGGGGAGCTTCCATCAACTTAACTATGTGGGGCACTGCCAGCTGGAGCCCCCCCACCCCATCCCTGGGGGGGACAGCGTGGAGGGGAGGAAAGCTCTGGCTGTGAGTCCTGGGGCAGGGCTGACAGCCAACAGGCAATGTAATGTAAAGTCACCCTAACTACATCAACCTAAGCACTATGCCTCTCAGGGTGGTGGAGTTAAGTCGATGTAGTGGGTGACTTACATCAGTGGAAGCTACATATTAGTGTACAAGCTTACAGAGGTAGGTCATTATAAACTGCCTTATATTGACCTAGCTCTGTAGTGTAGCCCAGGCCTTAGAGTGTAAGTTCCATGGGGCAGGGACTGTCCTTCTGTTACACATTTGTACAGTGCCTAGCCCCTGTGGTCCTTCCTGGTCTGTGGCTGGGATCTGTAGGCACTACCATAACAATACGGAAGTAGATATCATAGCCTGTGATGCAATACTCTTCCAGAAATTCCCCTGGACACAGTGAAGGCTCTTCACCATTAGGAGATACTGAGGCCACAAAAGAAAACTGGAATACAATTAATTTAGTTTTACCCAAATCCCATGTGCTATTCAGGTCTGAAATGAATGGAATATATGTTTCCAGATTAAAAATCTCTGTGAAGCTTCATACAAGACTGTATAGTGCACCCATGTACATATCTGTAGAGGGCTGCAACACGGCAGTAGCAACAGCACTTAATTAAAATGCCTGTCAGCCTCACTACAGCCCTGATACTTTCCAAAGAGCACCAAATCAGCACAAGTTACACAGCCCCATCTCCAATTTGACCTATGGTTGCAACTGATTGCACTGTTTTTCATCATTTAACTAATCTCTGCCTTCCAGTGCTCTGACATTCTCCTCTTCCCCATTTCAGTTTGAGATCAGTGTACAAGCCACTCATCCCTGCTGGCTGGGAAGCGTTAACACTCTTCTCTTCACCACTTTGTGCTAAGGACCCAAAGTGCAGGTTTCTGTTCTGTGCCACCGGGCACTCATCTCTTCACCACAGTCCAGGATAAGAACCTGGAGCACAGGTAGCTCCTATATGCCAGCTGGAGAAGGCATATCCTTGTTTACTGTGCTCCAAAATGAGGACTGGTGCATAGGTCTTTGCTCGGTACTGGCTGGTGGTCTGGTTTCTCCCCCTTCTCCTAATGTGTCAGGGTTGTCATCCAGAAGAATAGACAATTCCTCTGTGATGGTTACTGACACTGAACTACAGCATCAGATCATGGGACCCCCACATCTGTCATGCACTCATCACAGGGTTCACTCACCGCTTGCAGTACCTCCTACTGGTCATCCTGCCAGCCTGCGCTCTCTGGTGGTGTCTTCCCCCAGCTTGTCTCCTTCTTCTGCCTCACTCACTTCCAGATCTGCAGCTTCCTATTTGTGGCTTGGCTCTCCAACTGGGTCACTAAAGTACTCCCCTTCTAAGGGAACTCAAAGTCCTTCCCGACCTCCAACATCCTGGGCCACTACCCAGTAGCTGGTAAAAGAATCCAGGCTCACCCTCTACACTGGATTCAAGCCCAGGGACCCTATAACATCCAGATCCCTTCACCCAAGGACTGACTGTAACCTACTTCCTTGCAGCCTTTCCCAGCCCTTGCAATAGCCAGATAGCTGGCTACATACTGATCCTGCCTATTCCTGCACAGCTAAGCATACTCTTAATTAGTAGCCTGCTCTCTGGCTCCTCCTCCAGGTGCACCCAGGGGAGTTAATTGGGTTGCCTGGCCACCTTAACCCCTTTTAACCCAGTGTGGGCAGATGCCCCATCACCTTGACCCTCCTCCTTCCTCCCAACCCAGATGTTAAATATTGTTAGAATGTCTCCACTCTCTGCATTTCTGTATTATAAAGTGCTCATTTTACATCTGTAGCAATTCCAAGCATTGCTTACCTGAGTTTGCGGCAGTTGGAACTAAAGTAAGAATAATAAAAATAAAGGTTTCAGAGTAGGAGCCTGCCTTAGCCCCACTGCGCTGTGGACCGGGAACCACCTGAGGTAAGCCGCCCAGCCAGAGCCCACATCCCGAACCCTCTGCCCCAGGTCAGAACCCCCCCGCACCCTAACACCCTCCCAGACCCTACACCTCAACCTGCACCCCAACCCCCTGCCCCAGGTTGGAACCCCCATGGGCACCCAAACTCCCTCCCAGACCCTGCACCGCAAACCACCTGCTGAACCCCATCTCCCTGCCCCAACCCTGAGCCTCCTCCTGGAGTCCTCACACCGCTCCCCTCCTGCACTCCAACCCCCTACCCCAGCTCTGAGCCCCCTTCCACACCGAACTCCCTCCCAGAGCCCGCACCGTGAGCCCCCTTCCACACCCCAAGCCCCTACCCCAGCCCTGATCCTCCTCCCGGAGCCCACACTTTGCACCCTCTCCTGCACCCCAACCCCGTGCCCCAGCCCTGAGAACCCTCCTGCACCCCAAACCCCTCATCCTGGCCCGATCCCAGGGTCCACCCCCCCAGCCAGAGCCCACACCCCCTCCCACACCGCAATCCCTAGTCCTGAGCCCGCTCCCACACTCTAAACCACTTGGTTCCAGCCCAGAACCCCCATCCTGTACCTCAAACTCCTCATCCCCAGCCCCACCTCAGAGCCCGCCCTCCCAGCTCGAGCCCTCACCCCTTCCTGCACCCCAACCCCCTGCCCCAGCCCAGAGCCCCCTCCTATACTCCAAACCCCTCATTTCTGGTCCCACTCCAGAGTCCACACCCCCAGCCAGAGCCCGCACCCCCTCCCGGACCCCAACCCCCTGCCCCAGCCCAGTGAAAGTGAGTGAGGGTGGGGGAGAGTGAGCAACAGGGTGGGGGGCTGGAGTGAGTGTGGGGCAGGGCCTCAGAGAAGGGGCAGGGCAAAGCAAGGGTGTTCGGTTTTGTGCAATTAGAAAGTTGGCAACCCTAGGGGGAGCGGAAAGTCCTGCTGTTCATTGAGCTGGTCCATTGTAACGGGCATACATTAGTGGATCTGGAGAGTCTAGGGGATACTAAGACCATACTTTGTTGACAACAAACCTGGCTGAGCACTTTTGCTACTGACCCAGGTCTGTGGTCTCTTTGGGCAGTTCAATCAAGGTCTGCTGGGCCAGCTATCTGTGCAGAGCCAGCACAGCACACAGAGAACACACATGCAGTCAACAATTAACAACAGGCTCCAGGACCTAAACTTTTGTGTACTAAATCAGCCCAACTTGACAAACATTTATGGCGTGATTGACGGTGGGTAAGATTTGAACCCACCCTAGTGTCAATGGAGTTTGTGATTGCAGCTGGACAGATGTAGAGAAACTGGAAAGGATCCAGAGGCGAGCGACTGGGATGGACTGCAAGCCATATGAGCAAAGGCTGAAGGAACTGGGTATGTTTAGTTTGGAAAATAGGAGATTAAGGAAGGACATGATAGCTGTCTTCAAATACTTGAAAAGCTGCCATAAAAAAGATGGAGAAAAGTTGTTCTCTCTTGCCACAGAGGGCAGGACAAGAGGCACTGGGTTCAAACTACAGCACAGCAGATTTAGATTAAATCTCATGAAAAACTTCCTACCTGTAAGAACTGTAGGACAAAAGAACAGACTGCCTAGGGAGGTTGTGGAAGTTCATTCAGTGGAGGTTTTCAGAAGAAGGTTAGATAGCCATCTGTCTTGGATGTTTAGACACAACAAATCCTGCATCTTGGCAGGGGGCTAGAATAGACTAGATGACCCTTGCGGATCCTTCTAACCCTATGAGTCTGCGGCCTTGTCTTCACTTACCGGAGGGTCCGGCGGCACGCAATCGATGTTCTGGGATCGATCCCGGAAGTGCTCGCAGTCGGCGCCGGTACTCCAGCTCGCCGAGAGGAGTACGCGGCATCGACGGGGGAGCCTTCCTGCCGCGTCTGGACCGCGGTAAGTTCGGACTAAGGTACTTCGAATTCAGCTACGTTATTAACGTAGCTGAATTTGCGTACCTTAGTCCGAAGTGGGGACTTAGTGGGGACCAGGCCTGCGATATTGCACAGCCCTAATAGCAGAATTTTAATGACAGTGTGTAAATTTACACTCTTGCATCCACTGTAATGTTAAACCATCATACATCATAACAGAAACAGCAGTCATTACTATAATGCAGGGGTCGGCAACGTTTGGCACGCAGCTCGCCAGGGTAAGCACCCTGGCGGGCCGGGCCAGTTTTATTTACCTGCTGACGCAGCAGGTTCAGCCGATCACGGCCCCCACTGGCCGCGGTTCACCGTCCCGGGCCAATGGGGATGGCGGGAAGTGGCATGGGCGAGCGATGTGCTGGCCGCGGCTTCTCGCCACCCCCATTGGCCCGGGACGGCGAACCGCGGCCACTGGGGGCCACGATCAACCGAACCTGCCGCGTCAGCAGGTAAATAAAACTGGCCCGGCCCGCCAGGGTGCTTACCCTGGCGAGCCGCGTGCCAAACGTTGCCGACCCCTGCTATAATATGTAGTAGCTGCATGTGCAAGAGATACAGAAGCCATTGAAAAGTTAGCATTTCCCACCTATTACCTCACAGTTATCAAATTATTTCCAGTTCTCAGAAATGCAAAAAAAGAAAACCCTATTGCAATGTCAGACAATGCTGTGTGGTAACTGATGGCAAATGCTGGTGACCCTTGTAGATATAAGGCTATTCTTACGTGCTCATGGGAAACAAATACAATATATAGTACACCTCTACCCCAATATAACGCTGTCCTGGGGAGCCAAAAACTCTTACCGTGTTATAGGTGAAACTGCGTTATATCGAACTTGCTTTGATCCACCCAAATGCGCAGCCCCGCCCCCCCGGAGTACTGCTTTACCGCATTATATCCGAATTCGTATTATATCGGGTCACGTTATATCGGGGTAGAGGTGTACTTTAATCATATCAGTGAATTAGAGTTGTTCGGTGCCTTTTATACTAAGCGTTGTACAAGAGAATATTTTTTAAACACTACTCCATCATGACTTCAGAAGGTCACATGATTGTTAGTGTTTTGGTGATGTGACTGGGACTTTTTTAGTGCATAGTGTAAGGAAAGAAAAAATGAAGAAAGTGGAAGGATTTTAGTTTGATTAAAGGCCCAGGAGTTGGCAAAAAGCTACAATGTGATCCATGACATCATACCAAGCTAAATCTGTACTAAATTAAACTGCTTCTAGAGAAGATTATTCTCATGTGATGGGCGCAATAGAGTGGAACTCAAGCGATCTGATTTCAGTTTCCAGCTCTGCTAAAGACTTCCTGTGTGACCCAGAGCAACTCAACCTCTCTGAATCTCAATTTCCCCATCAGTAAAATGGGCATAACACTACTTGTCACAGCCTTTGTATGTGTGGCATACTTGGGCCGTAAGCAATCCAGGGCAGGAACTACTAACTCTTAATGTGTATTTGTGCAGTGCCTAGCACAATGTGGCCCCAATCTCAGTTGATGTTTCTATATGCTATTGTAATACTAGTACTCATAATAAATGCAGGGATATGTATGACAAAATAGGCAGAAAATGATGAAGGAGTCAAACTTTAATCCAAAGACAATTGATATTTGATCCAGAAAGATATTGTTTCACATGTTTTAAATGTCAATACAATTTAGCTAAATTTTGTTAAGCTTTCTGCTTCATATTCTTACAACTACAATATAAGATTTATATTAGTTGTCAAGACACTAAGCTGAAGTTGTATTTACTTTATTCCTACTATAATTAATTGAGCGTGAACCTTGAGCTATACAGAAATTAAATTGCTTTCTTCTTACCCTTTACCTCCTTGCCAAACTATCTTTTTAAATTATTTTTACAAAGTTCTTAAGTAATGACATGGGACAGTAGTTTATGGCATTCATCAGGAAAGAAGAGCCATGCAAGTTATATTATTTGACTGAATATAAAGATGTACACAGTTGGCAGTAAATCTGCATGATTTCTTCACTGCACCAGTTATAATATGTCAAATTTTGTGTAGTCAAACATCCCTGTGACAAGGACCAATTTAAGAAAGGAAAAACCCAGCCAGGAAACTTTATTGCACAGCTGGATACACAATCAAAGACCAGTCTCTTGTCTTTAGATTTCCAGCATATTTACTAAAGCATTGCTTCTTTCTCTTTCTTCTTCTAGCTCCAAATCTTAAAGGCAATAGAAATTGCAGAGGGAGAATCTGAAGTTCAATTTTTATAATTTTATTCTAAAATCACATACTATCTATTTTTAAAAGACAGACCTTCAATAGCTTATAGCAGTTACTGTGAAATATCGCCTATATAAGATAATAAATCTGACTGTATGTGGAGGCAGTTGCAGAACTGTACTGTGCTCTCTTCTTAGCCATAGTCACACCTGGAGGCTAGTATAATGGCCTAAGCCCCTGTGTGTTCCCCCTCCAGAGGTTTTGGAAAACTAGGTCTTAATTATCTTAAGGATGATGATATCTCTTCTGATCCATTCCCAATGATTTTTCTCCCCATGCTGGCCTATTTGAGACCAAAGTAGAGAACCCTTTCTCAGCAAGCTAGGTGTAAGAGGACCATTTTTTGGCTGTTTTATCCATGACTTTATGTAGCAGACCTCCACACCACATCTTGGGAAGAAGGATAAAGGAGTTTGAGGCACAAGTCGTGTCCTTGTCCATCCTCCCTGTTGAAGGAAAAGGCCCAGATAGGGACCATCAAATTGTGGAGGTAATGCATGGTTGTGCAGGTGGTGTCAGAGAGAGGGCTTTGGATTCTTCGACCATAAGATGTTGTTCCAGCAAGAAGTATTGCTAGGAAGAGATGGGATCCACCTAACTAAGAGAGGGAAGAGCATCTTCACAGGCAGGTTTGCTAACCTAGTGAGGAGGGCTTTAAATTAGGTTCGCCGGGGGATGGAGACCTAAGCCTTGAGGTAAGAAGGGACGTGGGATACAGGGAGGAAACACAAGGAGGAGGGTGCAACAGGGGAGGCCTCCTGATTCATACTGAGAAAGTAGGGCAATCGGCTAGTTATCTTAGTTGCCTGTACATGAACGCAAGAAGCCTGGGAAACAAGCAGGAAGAATTGCAGGTCCTGGCACAGTCAAGGAACTATGTGATTGGAATAACAGAGACTTGGTGGGGTAACTCACATGACTGGAGCACTGTCATGGATGGGTATAAACTCTTCAGGAAGGACAGGCGGAAGAGAAAAGATAGAGGAATAGCACTGTATATAAGAGAGCAGTATGATTACTCAGAGCTCCAGTATGAAACTGGAGGAAAGCCTGTCTTTGGGTTAAGTTTAGAGGCAAAAGCAAAAAGGGTGATGTCATGGTTGGCATCTGCTATAGACCACTAGACCAGGAGGATGAGGTATACGAGGCTTTCTTTGGACAACTAACAGAAGTTTCCAGATCACAGGCCCTGGTTCCCATGGGGGAGTTCAATCACCCAGACATCTGCTGGGAGAACCATACAGCAGTGCACATACAATCCAGGAAGTTTTTGGAGAGTGTTGGGGACAACTTCCTGGTGTAAGCGCTGGAGGAACCAACTAGGAGATGTGATCCTCTTGACCTGCTTCTCACAAATAGTGAAGAACTGGTAGGGAAAGTAGAAGTGGGTTTGTAAACAGTGCCCTTGTGCTGGGCTGAGTGGGGCCACTCCCGCTCCGCTGCGCCTCATTTGCCCCCAACCGGCCCTTCGCTTTGCGGACCGCCCCCCATCACATGCTCTATTTCCCCAATGGCGGCCCACAAATACGTTTGGCGCCGGGCCCACAAAAAGTTAATCTGGCCCGGAGAAAAACCTGTTGAGAGTCTTTGAGTTAATTTTAGAAGCGAGAGCAACAAGGGTGATGTCGTGGTGGGTGTGTGCTATAGACCACCGGACCAGGAGGATGAGGTAGACGAGGCTTTCTTAGGACAATTTACTGGAGTTTCCAGAACACAGACCCTGGTTCTAATGGGGGGCATCAATCACCCTGACATCTGCTGAGAGAGCAATACAGCAGTGCACATACAATCCAGGAAGTTTTTGGAGAGTGTTGGGGACAACTTCATGATGCAAGTGCTGGAGGAACCAACTAGGAGCTGTGCGCCTCTTGACCTGCTTCTCACAAACAGTGAAGAACTGGTAGGGAAAGTAGAAGTAGGTGGCAACCTAGGCAGCAGTGATCATTAGATGGTCGAGTTCAGGATCCTGACAAAAGAAAGAAAGGAGAGCAGGTGAATATGGACCCTGGACTTCAGAAAAGCAGATTTTGACTCCCTCAGGAAAATGATAGGCAGGATCCCCTGGGAGACTAATATGAGGGGGAAAGGAGTCCAGGACAGCTGGCTGTATTTTAAAGACGCCTTATTGAGGCCGCAGGAACAAACCATCCCGATGTGCAGAAAGAATAGCAAATATGGCAGGCAACCAGCTTGGCTTAACAGTGAAATCTTCAGTGACCTTAAACTCAAAAAGGAAACTTACAAGAAGTGGAAATTTGGACAAATGACTAGGGAGGAGTATAAAAATATTGCTAGAGCATGCAGAGATGTAATCAGGAAGGCCAAGGTACAATTGGAGTTGCAGCTAGCAAGTGATGTGAAAGGTGACAAGAAAGGGTTTCTACAGGTATGTTAACAACAAGAAGAAGGCCAGGGAAAGGTTGGGACCCTTACTGAATGGGGGAGGCAACTTAGTGACAGAGGATGTGGAAAAAACTGAAGTACTCAATGCTTTTTTTCCCATAGTCTTCCCAGACAAAGTCATTTCCCAGACTGCTGCACTGGGCAGCATAGTATTGGGAGGAGAGAGCAGCCCTTGGTGGTGAAAGAACATCCATGGGACCGGATGCAATGTATCCGAGGGTGCTGAGGAAGCTGGCTGATGTGACTGCAGAGCCATTGGCCATTATCTTTGAAAACTCATGGAGATCGGGGGAGGTCCTGGACAATTGGAAAAAGGCAAATATAGTGCCCATCTTTTAAAATGGGAAGAAGGAGAATCTGGGGAACTACAGACCGGTCAGCTTCACCTCAGTCCCTGGAAAAATCATGAAGCAGGTCCTCAAGGGATCCATTTTGAAGCTCTTGGAGGAGAGGAAGGTGATCAGGAACACTCAACATGAATTCACCAAGGGCAAGTCATGCCTGACCAACCTGATTGCCTTCTATGATGAGATAACTGGCTCTGTGGATATGGGGAAAGCGGTGGACGTGAGTCAGCAGTGTGCCCTTGTTGCCAAGAAGGCTAATGGCATATTGGGCTGTATTAGTAGGAGCACTGCCAGCAGATCGAGAGAAGTGATTATTCCCCTCTATTCAGCACTGGTGAGGCCACACCTGGAGTATTGCGTGCAGTTTTGGTCCCCCCATTACAGAAGGGATGTGGACAAATTGGAGAGAGTCCAGCGGAGGGCAACAAAAATGATTAGGGGGCTGGGGCACTTGACTTATGAGGAGAGGTTGAGGGAACTGGGTATATTTAGTCTGAAGAAGAGAAGAGTGAGGGGGGATTTGATAGCAGCCTTCAACTACCAGAAGGGGGGTTCCAAAGAGGATGGATCTAGACTGTTCTCAGTGGTACCAGATGACAGAACAAGGAGTAATGGTCTCAAGTTGCAGTGGGGGAGGTCTAGGATGGATATTAGGAAAAATTATTTCACTAGGAGAGTGGTGAAGCACTGGAATGGATTACATAGGGAGGTGGTGGAATTTCCATCCTTAGAGGTTTTAAGGCCCAGCTTGACAAAGCCCTCGCTGGGATTATTTAGTTGGTGTTGGTCCTGTTTTGAGCAGGGGGTTGGACTAGATGACCTCCTGAGGTCTCTCCCAACCCTAATCTTCTATGATTCTGTGATCTTCCTTACCTGGGTGAAATTCACTCTTTATACAACAAACCTCCTACTAGCCCTGCAGTGAGGCTCTGTCTTGCCATGCAAGAGAGTTATGTTCAAGTCCTGGTCACTTCTTCTAGTTTCCCAGCTGGCTTGGGCATCACTCTGGCCCTTGAGAATCGTATCCTAAAAGGACCCTAGTGATGAGACAAGAACAGACTCTTCCCTGGCTGGCTGGTCAGCCAGGGAGAGAAATAAAGTTAAGGTGGTCATGGCCAAATACTGCAATTATGCTCTTTCCTCCCTAACATTCCCCTTCCTAAGCCAGACAGGAGGAGTCATTTATGACAGCTGTTGGCTGTCCTCTCCCTAATATTGATAGAGAGAGGTGGAGGCTAATGGCTGATCTCAGGAATGGCCCTGATAATACAAAGCATAGTAAGAAGGCTGTGCACAGCTCTAATTTATTTATCTATTTAGTCAATCTGGAGCTCCTCCTAGCACTTAAGCAGTTTTTGTTTTTTATTTTTCTAAAAGTCCCAAATCATTTGAGGAGAGGCTGCCAAATCCATCCATCAACTCAGCTGCTGAAATATTTGTGTTTTAAAAAAAGGTTCTTCACGACCTGAAGCTGTGGGGATTTTTTATTTTTAAATTATGGTCTTCCTTTGCAGCTCAATATTTCTTCAGAAGAATTAGGCCTCCAAGGGAGCAAAATACGGTACCCATCTGGGGATTGTGTAGCCTTGCAGACTACGGGATTTTCTGCTGGACAGGGTCTTAAATGCTGGCAGATGGAAATTTTAATACTTGTACTACTCATGCCAAAGTTAGATTTATAGTTTTTCTAAAAAATCTCATTATTACAGGTTCTACAGCACTATTACAGTGAGCTGAAATGTTCTGCAATGAACTCTGACTTCTCAGAGATAGCATTTGGGGTGTCAGACAGCGCCAGAACTTTTGGGATTAAAACAGTGCTTACAGTACCACAAGGGGGAGTGCTGGTTCATAGCCCACTATGCCCATCTTTTTTGTATCTTTTACTTGTTATTGATTAGGGGAAGGCTGTCCTCTCCACTTGTGAGTGTAACATTCTGAACCTTGCGAATTTTGCCACACTAGTGTTATTGTACATCATATCAGGTGGACTGTCTTCTGGGCTCCTCTTCTACCTTTCCCAACACAGCTCCCAGAAGCAGTGGCGCACGATCGAACAGTAGTGGGATGAGTATCTAAGTGCTGCCAACATTGATGCAGGTTGAAATGGTTCAGACTAAACTGCTATTTAGCCCTTCTATAAGTCCAGTCCAAATGGTATTTGGCACACATGGAAATCACTTGAAGCTTTTGTGTGTGTGAATGTCATGTGCTCTATAAGAATGCTGGGAGGAACGCAGTTCTTAACAGAGTAAATTTCCTTATTGCAGACAAGGTAGTCAGACCACAGAAGTGCCAATAAAATGCAGTTGCTGTCCTTCAAATTCTGCCTCTTTACCTTCCCCCCAGAAGCTATAATGGAAGCATGTTAAATAACGTACAAATGCCCTGAAAATTTCAAATCCAAAGTGTTTATCCATTCCTACCCTACTTAAAGACAAGTTAGAAAATTCTGCAGTAAACATTAAGTTTGATTTTGAATATGAATTTTAGATTATGCTTGTCACAGACAAACCACAGAATTGTTAAACTTTTTTACAGCATTACTGTAGAGGAGTAGGAACCTGGCTAGTTGTGGTCATGATAAGGTAACTTTGTGAAATAAGCAATATGTGAAGGTTTAATTGTTTAAGATAATCATTTATGATTAAGATGTTTTAAAAAATCCACCAAATGAATTAAATAGCTATTTTAAGAATCAGGCACATAAATTCTAAATAAATATCCCATTTGCTGCTTTAAACTAAGCTTTAAATATTGATCGGCAGTTTTGCTACTGTGAGACTAAGGATTAAATACATGACAATATATATCTAAGTAGTGAGTCTATACAGTTTAACCTCTCTACAAGATTTTGAAGCTGCAAACACTTGCAAGAGATAGCTTCAAATTGGTGGACAGAAAATTAATATAATTACTCTAGAGAATGTTAGAAGTGTGACCAAATTCTCATATACACTGAGCAAGTAATTTGCCTTTTATTTAGACACTGAGCACAGTTTCACCCAGACTAATAAACCTGAAATAAGTATGATTAGAAATATCTTTGCAACTACTACCTAAATAAGACAAAAGCCATAAACAGTTGGTTAACCTTGTCAAGCGAAGAAAAAGAATGCATCAATACTCAGATTGTCAGCAGAAAATATATGTAAATCACTTTCTCTTTTTCTTTCTTTTACATAATTTTTTGCAGGGTGCTTACTTTTACCATTAAGAAGTGAAAATCAAACTTATCACAATACTACAATCACTGTATCTACAATTTTTCAAGCACAGCGATCCAAATTCGGATGCACTCATCTGGTAGCTAGACATCCAACTATCTGATTTGCAGTTACAACATCTGTTTGCTAAAGCAGTGCGGTTGCACGGGGCGCCAAGGTTTAGGGAATACCCTGATCTACCCCTGTGGCAGTAGAAGAGCCAATTGCAGCAGGGGTTGCTGAATTACCATACTCCTGCTGCTTTGCTGCAGCAAAGGGACAAATTGCTTCCTTCCCCAAAAGGATTGAGGGTTGGATAGTATTTCTAATCTGGCAGCCCCACAAAAGCTGATGATGGGGAAGTAGCCACCCAGCACATTTTGATAATCCAACAGATGAAAAATATCTAGTCAATGAAGGAAAAGTTCCCTGCATCATGTAAACCAGTAGTCCACTATTTGCAATCTGAGGTACACAGTGAGCCAAACAGAAGTAGTGATGGAGAAGATAACGGGAAAATAAGGACAGGGCATAAGAAATCAGGGAAATTTACACTCAAAGTAAAAAAAAAAAAAAAAGCAAAGTTAGCTTCAGAGAGTCAATAGTCAACGGAAACCAAGGTTCCAGTTGTAAAAATTAAATGCTTCATCAGATCAGGATTTAAAACCTCCTACAATAATCCTCTGTCTTGCAATCACTGTAGCAGTGACATATCTGATGCTTGTGCAGGAATGGCAAGGGTAATAAGTTTGCCCTTGCAAGGTTAGAAGTTCTGCAATCACAGCTAACTTTAGTGAGATTTCCTGCCAGCTTTCTGATCTGGGAGCATGGACACACAGTACTGCGTTCACACAGCACTAATGATAAGAGACACTTGTGTAAAGGTGTCAAGTATCAGAGGGGTAGCCGTGTTAGTCTGAATCTGTAAAAAGCAACAGAGGGTCCTGTGGCACCTTTAAGACTAAGAGAAGTATTGGGAGCATAAGCTTTCGTGGGTAAGAACCTCACTTTTTCAGATGCACGTAATGGAAATCTCCAGAGGCAGGTATAAATCAGTATGGAGATAACGAGGTTAGTTCAATCAGGGAGGGTGAGGTGCTCTGCTAGCAGTAGAGGTGTGAACACCAAGGGAGGAGAAACTGCTTCTGTAGTTGGATAGCCATTCACAGTCTTTGTTTAATCCTGATCTGATGGTGTCAAATTTGAAAATGAACTGGAGCTCAGCAGTTTCTGAAGTTTTTTTGCTGTAAGATAGCTACCTTAACATCTGCTATTGTGTGGCCAGGGAGGTTGAAGTGTTCTCCTACAGGATTCTGTATATTGCCATTCCCGATATCTGACTTGTGTCCATTTATCCTCTTGCGTAGTGACTGTCCAGTTTGGCCAATGTACATAGCAGAGGGGCATTGCTGGAACATGATGGCATATATAACATTGGTGGATGTGCAGGTGAATGAGCCGGTGATGTTGTAGCTGATCTGGTTAGGTCCTGTGATGGTGTTGCTGGTGTAGATATGTGGGCAGAGTTGGCATCGAGGTTTGTTGCATGGGTTGGTTCCTGAGTTAGAGTTGTTATGGTGTGGTATGTGGTTGCTGGTGAGAATATGCTTAAGGTTGGCGGGTTGTCTGTGGGCGAGGACTGGCCTGCCTCCCAAGGTCTGTGAAAGTGAGGGATCATTGTCCAGGATGGGTTGTAGATCACTGATGATGCGTTGGAGAGGTTTAAGCTGAGGACTGTAAGAGATGGCCAGTGGAGTTCTGTTGGTTTCTTTTTTGGGCCTGTCTTGTAGCAGGAGGCTTCTGGGTACATGTCTGGCTTTGTTGATTTGTTTCTTTATTTCCTTGTGTGGGTATCGTAGTTTTGAGAATGCTTGGTGAAGATCTTGTAGGTGTTGGTCTCTGTCTGAGGGGTTGGAGCAGATGCAGTTGTACCTCAGCGCTTGGCTGTAGACGATGGATCGTGTGGTGTGTCCGGGGTGGAAGCTGGAGGCATGAAGGTAGGCATAGCGGTCGGTGGGTTTTTGGTATAGGGTGGTGTTAACGTGGCCATTGCTTATTTGTACTGTGGTGTCTAGGAAGTGGACCTCCCGTGTAGATTGGTCCAGGCTGAGGTTGATGCTGGGGTGGAAGCTGTTGAAATCATGGTGGAATTCTGACCAGTGGCACCGCTATGGGCACCCGCATGGCCCCACAATATGCCAACATCTTTATGGCTGACCTGGAACAATGCTTCCTCAGCTCTCATCCACTCATGCCCCTTCTCTACCTACACTACATTGATGACATCTACCATAAATTTTCATTTTTGCATTTAGATACAAAGTCATTGCCTGGTTCCTTCACCAATTCATCTCCCACACATTCTATTCTTAGCACTTTCATTTTCCACTAAGTCTTGTTTGCTATAAAAAGCAGGCAGAGTTTCCAAGTAAAGCACAGGTCTGCTGAACTAAAGCCAAAACATGGTGTAACTTTGTACTGTGTATGTATCTACAATAGAATATCCCTATCATCATTTATAAAAATCCTTTTCATTTGATTTTCTTTCCCAGGTCTGTACTTAGCATCTAAATATTCTAATTATCATTTGAGCTATGGTAAGTGAAAAGCCCCAATAGTCTACTGATGCCAACTTATCACATCTCTGTCTCATTTGTGCACTTTTAAAGCCCCTTTTGAGTTTGTATTTAGGCATTTTAAAAAAAATAATGAGAGCTATAATTACAGCCTACTAGTAACAATCCATACCAAATAAAAGTTAAAAGAAAACTACCAAGAACTAAAATAAAGGACAGAGTGTTTAGGCCCAATGCTGGTCAGAAATTGTTATGAATCTCAGTGATACATGGTGGACATCAGATCTGTGCACATCAGAATGCAAAAGTTAGATTTATTTATCTAATCTATTTAATTCTGAAATGGGACAGATAGAATAGTGGATACATGTGTTACAGTATGTGCTTTTAGTTTACTGATCAGGATGGGAATAATCTGAGATGTGTTCTTTTCTTTGCTAATCAAATGGCAAACAGTCCTAGAGCCTTAACATGTCCTCCAGGAGTTTTCCTGCCCTGCAGAGTTAATGCCACTGAATAACATTGAGATTCTGGTAATAAATAAATAAATACATAAATTAAAGACATTACTTTCCAGCAGGCCAGGTGGCATTTTAAAGCTGCAGCTCTGTAATTAGATTTAATGCTGTATGTATAGATGACATGAAAACAAAAAAGACGGTTACTCACCGTTGTAACTGTTGTTCTTCGAGATGTGTTGCTCATATCCATTCCATTAGGTGTGTGCGCGCCGCGTGCACGATCGTCGGAAGATTTTCTACCCTAGCAACACCGGCGGGTCGGCTGTGGAGCCCCCTAGAGTGGCGCCTTCATGGCGCTGAATATATACCCCAGCCGACCCGGCGCCCCCTCAGTTCCTTCTTGCCGGCTACTCCGACAGTGGGGACGGGGGGCGGGTTTGGAATGGATATGAGCAACACATCTCGAAGAACAACAGTTACAACGGTGAGTAACCGTCTTTTCTTCTTCGAGTGCTTGCTCATATCCATTCCATTAGGTGACTCCCAAGCCCAACTTAGGTGGTGGGGTCGGAGTGAGACATTGCTGTGTGCAAAACCGCTGATCCGAATGCAGCATCGTCCCTGGACTGCTGCACTAGTGCATAGTGAGCTGTAAACGTGTGGACTGATGACCAAACCGCCGCTCTACAAATGTCCTGTATCGGAACATGTGCCAGGAAAGCAGTCGAGGAGGCTTGGGCCCTCGTGGAGTGAGCGGTGAGGTGCGGTGCTGAGACACCTGCCAGGTCATAGCAAGTCCGGATGCAAGACGTAATCCAGGAGGATAGGCGTTGTGAGGAGACCGGTGAGCCTTTCATTCGGTCGGCCACTGCAACGAAGAGTTGCGTCGTCTTTCTAAAGTGCTTTGTGCGGTCAATATAGAAGGCCAGGGCCCTTCGTACGTCCAGGGAATGCAAACGTTGATCCTGGCGAGTGGCATGTGGTTTGGGATAAAAGACCGGGAGAAATATGTCCTGGTTGATATGAAATGGAGAAACCACCTTAGGGAGAAAGGCAGGATGTGGACGAAGCTGCACTTTATCCTTATGGAAAACTGTGTAAGGGGGCTCAGATGTAAGCGCCCTGAGTTCAGAAACGCGCCTTGCTGAGGTGATGGCTACGAGGAAGGCTGTCTTCCAGGATAGGTACAAAAGTGAGCAGGTGGCTAGTGGTTCGAATGGAGGACCTGTGAGTTTGGAGAGAACCAGATTGAGATCCCACGTCGGGACGGGATGACGCTGTTGCGGGTACGTCCGGTCTAAGCCCTTGAGGAATCTAACAACCATCGGGTTAGAGAATACCGAGGACGCGAGTTCCCCTGGGTGAAAGGCCGATATAGCGGCCAGGTGAACTCTAATTGAAGATATCGCCAACCCTTGCTGTTTTAGGGAGAGGAGATATTCCAATATGAGAGGAATGGGTGCCTGCAACGGGGACGTGGCTCGTTGTTCGCACCAACAGGAGAACCGCTTCCACTTGGCCAGGTACGTGGTGCGTGTTGAGGGCTTCCTACTGCTCAGCAGAATCTGTTGGACAGAGTGCGAGCATTGCTGCTCTGCCTGGGTGAACCATGGAGCAGCCACGCTGTGAGGTGGAGTGATTGCAGGTCGGGGTGACGCAGCCGACCGTGGTCCTGAGATATGAGATCCGGACATAATGGAAGCGGGATCGGTGTCTGAACCGAGAGTTCCAACAGTGTGGTGTACCAATGTTGTCTCGGCCACGCTGGAGCGATCAGAATTACCTGTGCCTGGTCTCTGCGCAATTTGAGCAGTACCTTGTGGACCAGAGGAAACGGAGGGAAGGCATAAAACAGGTGGTCTTTCCAGGGAAGGAGAAACGCATCCGAGAGGGAGCCCGGAGCTCGACCTTGTAGGGAGCAGAACACGTGGCACTTCCTGTTGTCTCGAGATGCAAACAGGTCTATCTGGGGAAACCCCCACCTCTGGAAGATGGAATGTATGATGTCCGGACGGATAGACCACTCGTGCGTCTGGAAGGACCTGCTGAGTCGGTCCGCTAGAGTGTTCTGGACTCCAGGGAGGAACGATGCCGTGAGATGGATTGAGTGGGCGATGCAGAAGTCCCACAGGCGAATGGCCTCTTGGCATAGAATTGACGAACGTGCTCCTCCTTGCTTGTTGATGTAAAACATGGCCGTGGTGTTGTCGATGAGAACTAACACACAGCGGCCACGTAGGAGATTGAGGAATGCCTGGCACGCCAGGCGCACCGCCATCAGTTCCCGAACATTGATGTGCAGGGCTAACTGGGGTGCAGTCCACAGGCCCTGGGTATGGTGTTCGTTGAGATGGGCGCCCCAACCCAGAGATGACGCGTCTGTGACCAGGTGCAGAGAGGGTTGTGGGGCGTGAAATGGCATCCCCTCGCAGACCACATTGTGATCTAGCCACCAGGTGAGGGAGGCCAGGACCGAGTTCGGGACCGTGACCACCATGTTCAGGCTGTCCCGATGTGGACGGTATATTGATGACACCCAGGTTTGAAGTGGGCGAAGCCGAAGTCTGGCATGCCTGGTTACGTACGTGCAGGAAGCCATGTGACCCAGCAGGGTAAGGCACGACCTCACCGTGGTAGTTGGGAAGGCCTTGAGCCCTTGAATGAGGTTCGTGATGGTGCCAAAGCGGTTGTCTGGCAGGATGGCTTGTGCACGTCTGGAGTCTAGAACTGCGCCGATGAATTCTATTCTCTGGGTAGGTTCTAGAGTGGATTTGTCCTTGTTGAGTAGGATGCCCAACTCGTTGAATGTGTGCACTATTCTGTGGACGTGAGCTTGAACTTGCTCCTTGGTGCGACCGCGCACCAGCCAGTCGTCTAGGTACGGGAACACCTGTATCCCTTGCCGACGAAGGTACGCTGCCACGACAGCCATACATTTCGTGAACACTCTTGGGGCCGAGGATAGGCCGAAGGGAAGGACTGCAAATTGGTAGTGCACCGTGTTTACCACGAATCGCAGGAAGCGTCTGTGAGGTGGGTAAATTGAGATGTGAAAGTATGCGTCTTTCATGTCGAGGGCGGCGAACCAGTCTCCAGGATCGAGGGAAGGGATAATGGCCCCCAAAGAGACCATGCGGAACTTCAACTTTACTACGAATTTGTTGAGTCCGCGCAAGTCCAAGATGGGCCGCAGACCTCCTTTGGACTTGGGGATCAGGAAGTAACGGGAATAAAATCCCCTGCCCCTTAACTCTATCGGAACCTCCTCTATGGCCCCCATGGCCAGGAGCGTAGAAACCTCCTGTATAAGAAGTTGCTCGTGAGAAGGGTCCCTGAAGAGGGACGGGGAAGGGGGGTGGGAGGGGGGGATAGAAGAAAACTGGATAGCGTATCCCCTTTCCACCGTGCGGAGGACCCAACGGTCCGAAGTTATAAGGGACCAAGCACGGTGGAAGTGGGAGAGACGATCCCGAAAGGAGGGGGCTGGATCCTGGGGGATGACTGGGGCGCCGTCCTCGACCGCACCTTCAAAAGTTTTGCCTGGGGCCTGAAGGTGGTCTAGGTGGCCCCTGGTTCTGGCCGGGTTGAGGGCCGGTCCACCTTCTCCTACCACCTCGCCCTCGCCTCCGGGCCGAGTCTTGTCTCTGACGAGGGGGGGGGGGGTAGAAGCGCTGAGGCTGCGGCCTAAATGGTCTGCGCTGAGGGCCCACAACATGCATCCCCAGGGAGCGCATGATTGTTCTCGAGTCCTTGAGGCTCTGCAGGCGAGAGTCCGTCTTGTCCGAGAACAATCCATGTCCCTCAAAGGGCAGATCCTGTAGGGTTTGCTGCAGCTCCGGAGGCAAACCCGAAACTTGAAGCCAGGAGATCCTCCGCATAGCGATACCCGAAGCCAGGGTCCTCGCAGCCGAGTCCGCTATGTCCAAGGAGGCCTGCAAGGAGGTCCGAGCCACCTTCTTACCCTCCTCTACCATGGCTCCAAACTCTTCCCTGGACTCTTGGGGAATCAACTCCTTAAACTTCCCCATAGAGTTCCAGGAGTTAAAATTGTAGCGGCTCAGTAGCGCCTGTTGGTTCGCCGCTCTAAGTTGCAGCCCTCCGGCTGAGTAAACCTTACGGCCAAACAAATCGAGCCGCTTAGCCTCTTTTGATTTAGGCGCTGCAGCCTGCTGGCCGTGGCGCTCTCGTGCGTTCACTGATGCCACCACCAGTGAACACGGTTGGGGGTGGGTATACAAGTACCCGTAGTCCTTAGACGGGACAAAGTATTTCCTTTCCACCCCTCTCGCTGTGGGTGGGATAGAGGCAGGAGTTTGCCATATCGTATCCGCATTGGTTTGTATCGTGCGGATCAGGGGTAACGCTACCCTCGATGGGGCATCCGCTCCGAGGATATTCACTATCGGGTCGTGCACCTCCACTACCTCCTCCGCCTGCAGGTCCATATTACGGGCCATCCTGCGCAGAAGATCCTGGTGAGCCCGAAGATCTATTGGAGGTGGGCCCGTGCACGATGTGCCCGCCACTGCCTCGTCCGGCGAAGAAGAGGAAGATGCCTCCGGTGGAACAGGATCCAAGGGCTGGTCCTGGTCTCCCTGTTCCTGGGCCGGAGCATCACCTGCGCCTGGGTCCAGGGCGTCAGGCGGTGCGGACACGGAAGCCTCCATGTCCCCTGGTGGAGGCCGAGAGATGGTGGACTCCGGGGCCCTTCTGACGGAGTGACTCGAGCGAGAGGTCGAGGGTATTGGAGCCCCTTGCTCCTGATGGTACGCCCACGGGGTCCAGAACGACCAGTGAGATGGGCCATGAGAATGGTCCTCTGTCATCTCCCGCCAATGGCCCAAGTCCTGTTCCTCGGCTTGCCCTTGAGGGGGATATGCCGATCTCGAGAGGTCCTCCGAGGAGTGGGACACCGATCTCGATGGCCATGGCGGTGCCGAGAGCGTCGAGACGATTCCCGTGGGCTGCGGTGCCGCACGGTGCCGGTCCGGAGATGATCTATCTCTACGCGGTGCCGGCGATCGGTGCCGGGACCGCGACCGGTGCCGATGACCTCGTCGGTGCCGGGAGTCAGATCTGGACCTCGACGAGGACCTGGAGTATGCCCGGTGCCGGGAGCGGCCTCTCGACGTCGAGCGTCGACCGTAGCGGTGCCGAGAACTACGTCTCGACGTTGATCGGTGCCGACGATCATAGCGGTGCCGAGACGTAGAGCGGTGCCGCGAAGAAGATCTTGGCCGCGAGTACGACCGGTGCCGAGGCGATATTCGGTGCCGGGACTGCGAGCGGCGTGGGGACCTGCTTCGGGACCTGGATCGGTGCCGAGGTTCCAGCCCTTGCGATGGAGGGCGCATCAAGGCAGGTTTCCCCCTCGACTGTACCGGGCGAGTCAACGGTGCCTTCGGTGCCGGTGGTTGGGGCGGTGCCGGCTCTGTGAGAGCTATTAAGTCTCTTGCCGCCTCGAAGGTCTCTGGAGTCGACGGGAGGCACTGTATAACCGCCGGTCTCGGTGGAGACGCTATCTGCACCGGACTCAACGGCTTCGGCGCCGGAGTCGACGGTGCTGGAGGCACCTGTTTCCGGTGCTCCACCGGCGGACGCGGCTCTACCCCCGGCACTGGGGGAGCCGGCGTCTTCGGCACGGAGGCCCCCGTCTTATGGGCTTTTTTATGCCCTGGGGATAATGAACGGCGCCTAGGCACTTGCTGTGCTTGCGGTGCCGACAAGGTCCGGTGCCGGGGAGGCTTGTCCGACGCCACTCGCGTGGTCGTCGTGGCCGGTGCCGCCGGGGCACTGCGCACCGAGGCGCTAGGTGCCGGGGCCTGACTTGTAGATGGAGCGTCAGGACTAAGTGCCGCCTCCATCAGAAGTTGCCGGAGCCGAAAGTCCCGCTCCTTCTTGGTCCTTGGTCTGAAGGCCTTACAGATCTTGCACTTATCTGTTTGATGGGACTCTCCCAGGCACTTCAGACAGGAGTCGTGCGGGTCGCTCGTGGGCATATGTTTAGCGCAGGAGGCGCACTGCTTGAAGCCGGGAGCTTTGGGCATGAGCCCGGACCCGCGGCCGGGGGAGAAAGGGGGAGACGACCCCCTTAATCCCCTGAACTAGTATAACAACTAAACAACTTTTACAAACTATTTTAACTATTTAACTATTTAACACTAGAACTGTAACTATAACTGCTAACGAACGAAGCTAGGGAGAGTGGAGAACAGCTATGCCGCGCTCCACAGTTCCAATGACCGTCAGGGGCGGTAAGAAGGAACTGAGGGGGCGCCGGGTCGGCTGGGGTATATATTCAGCGCCATGAAGGCGCCACTCTAGGGGGCTCCACAGCCGACCCGCCGGTGTTGCTAGGGTAGAAAATCTTCCGACGATCGTGCACGCGGCGCGCACACACCTAATGGAATGGATATGAGCAAGCACTCGAAGAAGAACTGATCAATATCCTTCTAGTTCCATAACAAAGATAAATGCTGACCAGCAAGCCTATGGTTGGTTGTTTCTTTTTTAAAGGCTTCAATAGATAGGGAACCTGAAGTAAACAGAGAACATAAAAAAACAGGAAGAAATCCTGTTTCTTCCTCTACTGGGCAGCACAGTATGGGGAGGAGGTGAGCAACCCTCAGTCGTGAAAGAACAGGTTAAGGACTATTTAGAAAAGCTGGACATGCACAAGTCCATGGGCCCGGATGCAATGTATCTGAGGATGCTGAGGGAGTTGGCTGATGTGATTGCAGAGCCATTGGCCATTATCTTTGAAAACTTGTGGCGATCGGAGGAGGTCCCGGACAATTGGAAAAAGGCAAATATAGTGCCCGTCTTTAAAAAAGGGAAGAAAGTGAATCTGGGTAACTACAGAACGGTCTGCCTCACCTCAGTCCCTGAAAAAATCATGAAGCAGGTCCTCAAGGAATCCATTTTGAAGCTCTTGGAGGTGAGGAAGGTGATCAGGAACAGTCAAGATGGATTCACCAAGGGCAAGTCATGCCTGACCAACCTGATTGCTTTCTATGATAAGATAACTGGCTCTGTGGATATGGGGAAAGTGGTGGATGTGATATATCTTGACGTTAGCAAAGCTTTTGATATGGTCTCCCATAATATTCTTGCCAGCAAGTTAAAAAAGTCTGGATTGTATAAATGGACTATAAGGTGGATAGAAAGCTGGCTAGATCGTCAGGTAGTGATCAACAGGTAGTGATCAATGGCTTGATGTCTAGTTGGCAGGCGGTATCAAGCAGAGTGCCCCAGGGGTTGGTTCTGGGGCCAGTTTTGTTCAACATCTTCACTGATGATCTGGATGAGTGACCTAGACAAATTGGAGGATTGGGCTAAAAGAAATCTGATGAGGTTCAATAAGGACAAGTGCAGAGTCCTGCACTTAGGACGGAAGAATCCCATGCACTGCTACAGGCTGGGGACCGACTGGCTAAGCGGCAGTTCTGCAGAACAGGACATGAGGATTACAGTGGAGGAGAAGCTGGATAGGAGTCAACAGTGTGCCCTTGTTGCCAAGAAGGCTAACGGCATATTGGGCTGCATTAGTAGGAGCATTCCCTCTATTTGGCACTGGTGAGGCCCCATCTGGAGTACTGCGTCCAGTTTTGCCCCCCCCCCCCACTATAGAAAGGATGTGTACAAATTGGAGAGAGTTAAGTTCAAGTCCTGGTCACTTCTTCTAATTCCCAGGCTGGCTTGGGCATCACTCTGGCCCAACCCTAATCTTCTATGATTCTATGATCACCAAAGGAACAACATAGAAAAAACTATGGGCTGCATCAATCTGTGCAGCTAGGTACTGTGCATCCATCACCATTGTACTTAATGCCTCTCAAACATTATTAAATTTATTCTCACACACCCCTACTGGGTAGGGAAATAGTATCTCCTTTTTACAGGCAGAAATTTTTTCAAGTTCATACAGAACTATGTTGCATAGCCAGGCATTGATCTCAGGTCCCAAGTCCTAGTCTCAATCCAGTCTCTTAACTACAAGGTCATCCTTTCTCCCATTATGGTTTTCTACATATGGAGTGAGGAGTGATACTGCACTGAAGGGCACTGCCATGCAAACTAGTGGATGTCCCAAGATACAGCAGGAAATCCTGCAGACTATGGAACTTTTTGGAAGGCCTAGGCATTTGTGCCACTATCCTGGACTCTTCTTTGCCACAGCAGTACAGCTCCTTCAGGAACCAGACTCTCATGATGTCCCTAAGCACTCTTGGGTGATAGGAGGTGACAGCATGGAGGAATAGATCATGTAATATAATGTACAGGAAAAACCCAGGTTTCCAAGTGAAAGATGGGGAGAACAATTCTTTTGTCACTCCATCCTCTCCAGGCCCAATAGTGTCCCTGGACACGAAAAAGAGCCAGACACATTAGTGAAATTCTGCCCCATTAAACTCAATAGGAGTTTGGCCATTGACTTCAATGGGGGCCAGGATTTCACCCATGAAGTTTTCAAGGTGATGCCAGTCTCTGAACCCCTAATAGATGTGGCCAAAGATGTGATTTTTCATCTGCTTTCATCCACTACATAAAACAACATGATGATATGGCCCTTATGCATTAAATACTGTTAGAAATGTTAAGGCGCCTGCTTTCAGTTTTCACTCAATCAGTTGATATAGCCTATTACACCTCTACCCGGATATAATGCAACCTGATATAACACGAATTAAAATATAATGCGGTAAAGCAGCACTCCGGGGGAGCGGGGCTGTGCACTGTGGCGGATCAAAGCAAGTTCGATATAACACGGTTTCACCTATAACGCAGTAAGATTTTTTGGCTCCCGAGGACAGCGTTATATTGGGGTAGAGGTGTATTACTAATAATGATTATTGAATTATGTAATATTTTGCACTTATGTAGCTTCCTTCTGAGAATCTGAAAGGGCATTAAAAATGTTTGCTTACCCCAACAATACCTCTACAATATAGGAAAGCATTGTTATTTCTATTTTACAGATGGGGAAACTTGTCAGAATAGGATAGAAGTATGTTATTTGAGAACTACAATAAAACAACACCATTACAATAGTACATCCCATGCTTATGCTTTATTATTTGCTGCTTGACATTACTGGCAGAAATCCAGACTATATTATACCCCACTGAATTGTAGTCCAGCCATAAGAAATATTTTCTACCAACATGCACTTAATCTAATTGGGGAAGTGGGGAAAAAACTAATACGGACACTAAATTGGGAGTAAATTAATGCAATGTGTGATGCTATCAGTGTCAGAAGCTTTCTAGGTATGTTCGGCAGCAGCATGTAGATGAAAAGGAGAAGAAATAACAGGAGACCAATAAATGGGGAGGGGCTAGGGGAATGAATTTATTGAGTGTGCTATGGGCATGCTCTCTAAATAGATTTACCTTCCAAAGACAGACAAGTGGAATGTTTCTTTTGCAAATACTGTATCCTCTACACACACTTATACAAGTTCCTATCTGGTAGGAAAGACGATTGATTTTAAGAGTTACTACTTCTTTCCAAAAGATCCCAAATAGGCTTATATAGTGTAGTGTTTTGCCAATTTGCTACCCAAAGCTTTTCATGGTGGTGGTTTGTTTCTAAGAGGCATATTAACCCTCCACTAAGGAAGACAGAGGTTGCGAACAGTAATTGCTATCTGCACTATATTTCCTTAATCTTTTAGGTGCCATATGTCTCCAAGTCACAAAGGACTAGCTGTCCTGATAGAGACCCAGTTGTGAAGCTGTGGGTCTAGAAGCCCCCTTAGATACTGCATATACAGAGACCTATCATAACTGCAGTCTCTTCTGGTCTCCTTACTTTAGGGTCTCAGTTATCAAATGTTTGGCCTTCAAACACAAAAGTTAATTTAGTTGGTTATAATTCTTTCCACAGTAATGTCTAAAAAAAGTAGAAACGTGTAAATAAGCTTTTGCAAAACCTATGGAAACCACCTACATAAAGTTATGATGACAGTGTCCCTTGTCACTTTCCTATAGAGGATAAAGGCTTTTTTTTTGGATTTTTTTAATGGATATTTTTATAAGGGTTAGACAATAGTCCCTAACCACCTTTCATGAGTTGCATTTGAACATTAATGCAATAAGGAAGACATCAAGTAAAGAACCAGCTCATTAGCCAGTCTGATTTTGCATGTGTATTTAACAGAGATGCAAAAACAACTCTCTTGTTGTTTTCCCAATAAGTAAATGTCTTATCACCTTAAAATTTTCAAATGTTTTAGTCCCTTAAATGCAAAATGTTAAAAATAAAACACCATCAGCAAAAATTTGCTGCAAAAAATCCTTTTTATATTTTCATTTCTATTTGCATGGGAAATGTAAACTTGAAGCAAAGTGACCTTGGTTATAAAAAATAAGAAAGCAATGTCAGAATTGATAGGACGTACCATTAGTATTTCATTCTGACAAGTAGGAAATAGGCATGTCAACAGTGAATGTTACGGACTGAGCTGTGGCCCTGATCACAGTCAAAGCGGTAAATTTCTTCCCATGAAAGTAATTTCCTTCAAAACAAAAAAGTGCTTAAATAATACTAGTGAACTATCTTGAGATGAGAATAACTTTCTATGGCTGAGCTAAAAGACAAACAAATGAAAATGATATACATAGCTTCTGTGTCACGTAAAAGCCAGAAAAAACCAACATTACATGTAAATAAGTAATTTTATGGTTAAGAATTCAGCTAGCTTTTAACTTCCTAGAAACTTCTTTTCTATAGAGAAAATAAACTGCACTGAAAAATGGCTACACAATAATCTTAATTATGAACTGAATGTTCAAAACACGCTAAATTGCACAAGCAACATTTGAATGTATGCTCATTTAACATGCATATTCTGCAATTAAGTGCATAAATAGTCATTTCTGTGTATAAAAACAGGTAGTTAGGTAACCAAAGTGTGTATTCCCAAGCACTCAATACAAGTTTGAATGTTTGTTTTATAACTACTATCCAAAAATTAATACACAAAAACATTGTGTTGTGCATCAGTTAAGACTGGTCTATACATTCTGGGGGTGAGATTCACACATCTGCCCTGGCCCCTTTATGCCAAGTAAAACAACTAGAGCAGTGTAAAGGGGCACTAAAAGCCATACATCTAGCCACAGGAGAATTCCCCCAGCACAGGGATTGAGGAAGAGAGCCTAGGCTTTCATCTAAGGACCAGCTGGTATGCCAGGGACTGGTTTGGTGACAGGAGGGGCATGTCAGGGCAGGACTGCAGTAAGTAATGCTGTAGAGATTTGGCCACTTGTGCCAACATGCAGCTAGAGAGACAGGCTGCCATAACTTAGGCAACCCAGATTCAGGAGGGCACAAAGGTGTCTTAAAGCCACCTTAGCCCCTGCATCCTCCTGAGATATGAGTTTTGTGTTTGAAAGGTTGCAAAGGATTATCCTCATATTAGTTTATGTCAACAGTTCTCAAACTGTGGGTCGGGACCCCAAAGTGGGTCATGACCCCATTTTAATGGGGTCACCAGGGCTGGCATTAGACTTGCTGGGACCCAGGGCCAAAGCCAAAGCCAGAGCCCCATCGCTCAGGGCCAAAGGCCAAACCCCACCACCCAGGGTCAAAGCCCAAGCCCAAGGGCTTCAACCCTGGGTGGCAGGACTTAGGTTACAGGCCCCCTGCCTGGGGCAAAAGCCCTTGGGCTTCAGTTTTGGCTCATCCAGGCTTTGGAACTGGCCCCCTTGCCCAGGGCAGCGGGGCTTGGGTGCAGGGCCGGCTCCAGGCACCAACTTCTCAAGCAGGTGCTTGGGGCAGCCGCTCCGGATAGGGGCGGCATGTCCAGGTATTTGGCGGCAATTCGGCGGACGGTCCCTCACTCCGCCTGGGAGCGAAGGACCTCCCGCCGAATTGCCGCCGCAGATCACAATCACGGCTTTTTTTGTTTGTTTGTTTGTTTTGTTTTGGCTGCTTGGGATGGCCAAAACCCTGGAGCCAGCCCTGCTTGGGTGGGCTCAGGCTTCAGTCCTCCCTCCTGGGGACGTGTAATAATTTTTGTTGTCAGAAGGGGGTCATGGTGCAATGAAGTTTGAGAACTCCTGGCCTATGCAATTCAGAATGTATTCCTGGTTTAATTTCCTACTGTATTAGCTACTATAGCTGTTAAACATATGGTTGCAGCACCTTACTAGGCATCAGAACGGCTGTCCACATGAGTTCAATGGGTTTTGGCAGTTTCACTACATGTGGTGTCAATTTAATGTGAAATTATATGACAAAACTGCAAATGGCTAAATCTTTGAAAATCATCCATATTTGCTAGTGATACAGGTTTCTTCTGTGTATCACTAAATGCCAATCAAAAATTCAGAATCAGTTTCCAGACCGGTACAGCACATTATCTAAGAGATTCCTGCTGATTTTAATTGGAATCACATAACTGAAACTGAGCACAATAGTGAATATCCAGAGTTATACACAAAGTGCTTGAAAGTGACTTTTTTTTGTTTTATGTTCCCACTGCAGATCTATTCTCTCTCAAATACCCTGAGCATTAATTCGTAGATATAAATGCTCCTCTTTTAGGCATTAATTCCCCTCCCCCCCAATATAATTCACTGGCACTCACCCATTTTATATTAACCTTCATTAACAGATAGAGAAAAATGCTCTTTTTACTGGGAAACCTGACAGACCTCATATAGTATATTTTAAAAGATCTGGTGGGTGCAGTCTCAGTAATAAAAATAGTGCTCAAATGGATAGGATCACCACATTTTCTTGGTTAATTTCATGGCCTGACTTTACATTTAATGGCAAATTCTGCCATCAGATTCCCAGGAACACGGTTCTCACATTGTAACATATGGAATACCTTTAACAATCAGGAATGCATTACAGTGCTGATGAAAATTTTGTAATTCATAAGTTAAGGGTTCAGTTAAAGTGTCCTGGGAAGGCATGGTTAATTGAGACAGCAGGCAAGGTGAGATTTAACCTAGAAAATGGGTTAACAAAGGGCTACCTACAATTATTGGAAGGAAAAGGGATGGGTTATGGGCACACCCTACCCTCAGGCTCTAGGAGGGCAGTTTCCTTGCTGGGTGTATCCAATCTCGCATCTTGAAAAATGGGCAGCTAGCATGATACACATCATGCAAGAGGGATCTATGCCTGTGGTCCTGAGATCCGATGACATGATCACAAAGTGGTTCATAACAAACTGCAAAACTGCCAGGATTTTCATTTTGGGGATGGAGGGGGATATGATATTAGTATAATTATTTCAATTTGCTCATCAAAATAAAGTTGTGGCCTTCCAACTGTCATAGATCAGGGCAACTATACCTGTATTTCCCCTCTTTGGTCCAGCAAGGGCATCCTCTGAAACTTCCATTTCTCCAGCCACTACCCTTCTTGATGGAGACCCACATCTCTCTCCTTTCTGACCAGGGTATTTCTGGCTGCACCGTTCCCTACCTTCACTGTATTATTCCTAACACAGAGAGTTTGCTTGCTTTCTCTTCAGAGACTGTTAACACGTGTGTTTAGTACAGTTATAAGGTACCACATAGCACTTCCTATGCAAGCCTATTTTATTTTTAAGGTCAAAAAGTCATGACAAAGAAAACATATTATAGAACAATAAATTACCCTAACACGGATTCTGGTGGAAGCAGTCATTCAGCCCCCCATCTAAGGGGATTCCTGGTAGCTACACTGTCACCACAGCTTCAGCTCAGAACAAGCACCCAGTGTTATGGGCTCTTTGTAGGCCCAGTCCTTCCAATTCTAGCTTAAGGATTGGGGCCCGCTGTGGACCCGGGTTCCTGTCCATTTGATGGACCAGGAGGAAGGCCCTGAGCCAGTTTAATGCCAGGCTATTGATCCAAAAATTAAAAAAAACCCTGTCTGTTGGTCCCTGGAGAATCCAGTTTGGACTATCATCTTCCCCAGGGAAGTGGCTTCAAAGTGCTGATAACAGAAAGTACATTAGCATTCCCCTACCTACTAGAGAAGGTGCATATAATGCCACAACAACAACAACACACAATTGCATTTTTAATACAATGTATCCACAAGATATTAAGCCTAATTCAATAAGGTTTAGCTTAGTTCAGTAAAGTTTCTTAAATCATAAGTTTTGTTTGGAACACTGTCCATCTGTCACACCCATCATTTAGTATTCACTTTTGCGTGGTGTGTTTGTTCAAGCATGTCACTGCAAAGGAACAACAAAATAGACTTCTAGCATCATTAACACAATCCATTGTTGTATAGCCATAGGGTATATGCTGATAATTTTAAAGATCTCCATTATAAGCAAGTGCCATTGTAGCACCAAACAACAAAACACTATGTTCTGTCACAGGCTTGATTGAATTCTATAACCAGAAGCTTAGATGACTAACAGAGGAAATAGTGATCCTGATGCAAACCACAGCCTACTTCACTCTACATCCACAAAGGAAACTTGGACTCAGTGTTGCAACATCTAATGTTTACATGCCCTACCATCTAGTGGAATCCATAGCCCTGCATTAAGTGCCCAGGCTCCCTATACAATGCATGGGGAGAGTTAGGTGCCTTGGAATGGAATCTACAAAAGCCAGCAAATTGAGTGGGGAGCCACCTAAGCGAGCCAGTAGAAAATGCTGAAGAGAGGGATGGGTCCTAAGCCCCACCCCCCCAAGGGAAGAAAGGCACCTAAATCCAGACTGGAGAGAAGTACCCCCCTCCATTTGGGATTCACAACCATGAACCGACTCCTGGAACCAGATACCTAAGTCCTGTCTCACAACAAACCAAGAAGGAGGAACCCAGTGTTTAGAGCAGTGACCCAAGATGTGGGAGACCTGAGTTCAATTCCCCCTTCTGCCTGAAGTAGAGACGGGACTTGAACTTGGGTCTCCCATCTCCCAGGAGAGTAACATTGCTGCTACTGACCACTCCAATCACTAGGAATCCCAAAGAACAGCTGAATCTGGAGCATGGATAAAATAGGGGCGGGGGGAATAAAGAATAAAGAAAGAAAAATAAAGAATGAATTAAAAGTGTTATGGACACTGACTAGCGAAAAGCATGGGATGGGATTCTCAAGTGTCTAAGGGAGTTAGGTGTCCGCTCCCAGTGAAAATCAGGAAAGTTTCCAATTACTAAATTGTATATTATGTGTGTAGTATGAACAAATGTGTTCATTCTATATGCATGCCAGTATTTCACAACACAGCACAGTGACTGGAAGCTTTAAAGTGTTCATTTCAAAATGAAATGGAATCACTTACTTTTTTGGTCACAAGACCAATTTTTTAAAATAGTTGCTTACTACAAACACAGATTTACGTCACACGCCATAATGGTTTCTTTCCATTGAAAGATAGGCATTTTTAACTGTGTCAATAAGCACTAAGGGTGGAATTTCTCAAAGAAGGTAAGGAAGGAAGGCACCCAAACCTCATTGATTTTCACTTGGAGTTGGGCACTTAACTCCATTAGGTGTTTTTGAAAATCCCACCCTAATAGGCTACACTTCCTCTGATGGTCTCACTTAATTCTTATAATTGCCAAGTATACCTATGGTGCCCTACAAATATGACAATAAGTAGAGTATAAGAATACAGCAGAATACTTACCCTAAATCCTTGTACTTTTTACCTTATTTTACTAAAGGATTACATATCTGTCCTATTCACTTATAAAACATGTCCTTTAATTATGTACTTTTAGAGCAACCTAATTAAAATTCAGTGCATAAAAGCGTGCAAGGGTTGATAACCCATAGAACCCAGCAGACCCTAGTTAACATTCAAATGCATCCTCCATTTGGACAGACAATAAGACTTTTCCACCTCGTTGGCAGACACTAATGATACTTGCAAATATGACGAATGTCTTCATTGGTGAAAAATTAATGCACCACAATAATTTTTCTACCTGGGGTTAATGAACATGTCAGATGCTGAAAATGAGTTGTTTGAAAGTAAATTACTATAATCTATATTTAGAAGACACTGCTGTTGGGAAAAAAAATCTATGGTGTGTTTGATGTCCTCTGCTTACTTTTGTTCATGATTTAGCTGTTCGCCTAATGAGGCTTTATACTGTGCTGACTTCTCTGTTGATACATGAGAATGTTTTCTTTTTCCTAGAGTGCCCATTGTTTCAAGGGGGAAAGGTTAGGTTTGACTCTACTTGCAGCAAACAAGCTAATATTCGAGAGAACAAAACCTAACATGCTTAGTAATCCAGAAGGGGTAGAGCCATGCTGAAGCCCATGAAAACAGTTATGTTTGTTAGAGATGGGCCCAAACCAAAATACCAGATTCCAACACCCTGGACATTTTGTAGCTCACCCCAGCCCTTCTTTTTTGGGCCTGTGCACAATAATGGATTAGTCTGTCTCTCTACCTCCCTCACCTCCTGACAGTGATTGGATCCTGAATTCCTTTGGGTGATTAAGGAGATGGAGACTTCAATAGCTATTTGTAACAACTGGGAGGGAGGCAGGAGAGGAGCGATTTCTGGTCACTACAGATCAGTCATTATAAAAGCTGACCAAGCTCCTGGAAGCCTCTGAAACACAAGATGGGGCATTGATAGCTGCCTGAAAGGACTATACTGGGAACTAAAAGTGAGCTTGATACAGGGAGTTTATTCACTCTGGTGAATCCTCTCCTCCTTCAGAAGTGTGGACTAGTTTGCCAAAAGTTATACTCAGAGATTTTCATTGTGGTATATGTTCGCAAATCTTAACTGACCATGTGTTCACTCTTATTTTCTGTTATCCAATTATAAACCTGTCACTAAGTGCAGTGGTCACCATTGGACAGTCAGCTTTTGCTAACAATAACCACCCAGTGGTATATGTGATACCACGGTTTCCCACTGTATTTAGAAAAGGAAGTAACAATGGCAGGTCACAAAGTAGAATGTACTGGAAAATGTTTACTAACCACTGTTCTTTGATCAAACTGAATCCATATTACGTTATGCATGAAATATTCTTCTCACCTGTTAATTATTTACCATTATGAAAGCCCAATAGTTGCTGGCACTATTATTCCTATGAAATGCACCTAAATCTCTGCATCGTTAATCTAATGTAAAAAGATGAACTCCTATTAAAAATTCAATATAATATGTTTTTAAAGCTAATACTGAATAATTTATTAGATGATCATTTGCTTTGTCATGTACTTCATGTTATCAAAACATGAACTGAACATAGCAAGCAACAAATAGGGGTAATCTAATTACCCTCTAATCCACAAACAAACAGCGTTAAGGATTCCTGTCAAAGACTAGTTAATACTCAAACAGGATCCCAAGTCCAATCTAAAAGTGCACAGAAGTATGGCTGCATATCTCCGTAGGCAATATGCAAATGTGGTGTTCTTCTAAACACATCTTCCAACAGACTGTAGTAAATGCAACTCCATGTTGAGAACAGAAACAATGCTGCTGGAATGTGCAGACAGAGAAAAGCAGGTGCAGCATGGGTGGAGAGATTTTGTCTTGACTCCACATCAAATCCTCCTCTTTCAGTATCTTTCCACAATTTGTGGTGGATTTTGAGCAGTGGATCCCAAACTTTCTATCGAGGCAACCCACCCACTGCATTGTGTTTTTGTGTCAGCCACCATTACATATATGCACTGTCTGTGCTGGCACCACAACCCTAATCCCAGGATGGTGCAGAAGGTAGGCCAGTGGGAGGGGAGGGGGTGCAAAGCCCACCCTACACTCTCCCTGCAGTGGTGGTTTCTGCCCTATGATTCTGGGCCCAGCTCTATGCTCCAAGTGATGTGACCGGTGCCCAGGGTTACAGCACCACTCAGGTTTGGCTAGGCCGCCCCGTCACCCTAAGTAGTGCTGCACTGGACCAGGAGAAGTATATTTTTGCTGAAGCCAGCCCGGGATGTGGCAACCCAACTAGAACCTTCCCGGGACCCATTAGTAGGTTAGGATCCACTATTTGGCAAACTCTGATTTAGAAACTATCTTGATTTAAAGAAGTCCAAATAATGGAGAATTTTCAATATTTCTTGGTAACCTGTTCCAATGGTTAATTACCCTTACTGTTAAGAACTTGCTTCTTATTTCCTGTTTGTACGTTGCTGACTTCAACTTCCAGCTAGAGGATCTTATAACACTTCTATCCGCTAAAGGTCTTGTAGTATCAGATTAATTACCTACACAAGTAGAATATTACACCATGATAAAGCCGTCTCTTAATGATGTCTTCAGAAAGCTAAATAGAAGAAGCACCTTTACCTTCACATTGTAAATTTGATGTGTCTAGAGCCTGCCTTTGCAGAAGGAGACAGTTCTGCCTCTCTAGCACAATTGTCCCCCCGCCCCCAACAAATGACAACCCCTCCATGAGGATCAGGTTCCATGGAACTTCTGTTGGTGTCGTGTGTGTGTGTGTTTTGTTTGGTATTTTGTTCTCCATCTTCTGAAACATCAGGTATAGCCATGGCTGGAGATGCAACATTGGGTGAGGTGGGCAGGGCTCTGAGGTGGCACTGAGCATCCTCTCTCTCTGGTGCTTAGCTGGCTGGTTCTTGCTTACCTGCTCAGGATCTAATTGATCATATGTGGGGTTGGGAAGGAATTTTATCCTGGGTCTGATTGGCAGTGACCTTGGATGGTTTTTTGCCTTCCTCTGCATCATGTGGGTGCAGCTCACTTCCCAGGATTGTCTGGGTATATTTCACTTAATCATTTCCCTGCCACTGTAGGGGCCTCAGGCATTGGTGTGTCTTGACCCCTCCTGTTCTCTGCCTGTGGCATAGAACAGTCTAGTCTCTGTGGGCTGTAATACTTTAGTCTAATTTTGGTTGTTGTGTTTAGTATGCAGGTACTGGGTGGTGCTGTTGGGCTGTGATATACAGGAGATCAGTCTAGATGATCTTGTGATCCCCTCTGGCCTTAAACTCTATGAATCTAAAAGCTTCTTCATTCAAAATAAATATTTACCTGTGATGCGAAATAATCAGGTAACTCAACCTTGTTCACCCCACTCCCATGAATACACACAATAATCCTTAGCATAATAGTTTTAATTTAACCAGTGACAGACAAACACAGAAGGAAATACTATTTCCCATAACACCACAGGCCCATGGCAAAGTTTCAGTCCTCCTTTCTAGGTATAAAAGCACCAGCCTCTGGGCAAACTTTCTTTACAGGGACTCTTGCCCTCTCAGACTTGTTGCCACCATGGAGCAACAGCGTTCTCACTCTCATTAGTCATCCTGGACACGCGTAGTTAACTTCCACAACAGCACAGTAAGCTACTTTTTTGATCATTAAAGCAGTGTTTGGGTGATCCCATACAATATATAACTGACCTTTGAATTATTTACTTTTCCTGGCGAGAGCTCCTTAAATAACATATTGGATATTCACATGTGTATATACAAGTACAAGCTTTTTATAAACACCCCTTTTCTCCTAGTATAGCTACTGTCTCAAGGTAAAACCTTACATTTCAGGATTACCTCAGTCTAAACCAAAACAAATGATAAAGAATAAGACCATACATTCTTCCCACATAATGGTTGTAATCTGTTTCTTGTCTTATGGACCTCTATCTAGTCCATGTAGTAATCATAGAATCATAGGACGGGAAGGGACCTCGAGAGGTCATCTAGTCCAGTCCCCTGCACTCATGGCAGGACTAAGTATTATCTAGACCATTCTTGACCGGTATTTGTCTAACCTGCTCTTAAAAACCTCCAATGATGGAGATTCCACAACCTCCCTAGGCAATTTATTCCAGTGCTTAAACGCCCTGACAGTTAGGAAGTTGTTCTTAATGTCCAACCTCCCTGGCTGCAATTTAAGCCCATTGTTTTTTGTCCTATCCTCAGAGGTTAAGAAGAACAATTCATCTCTCTTCTCCCTCCTCCTTGTAACAACCTTTTATGTACTTGAAAACTATTATCACGTACCCTCTCAGTCTTCTCTTTTCCAGACTAAATAAACCAATTTTTTTTTCAATCTTCCCTTATGGGTCATGTTTTCTAGACCCTTAATTATTTTTGTCGCTCTTCTCTGGACTTTCTCCCATTTGTCCACATCTTTCTTGAAATGTGGTGCCCAGAACTGGATACAATACTCCAGTTGAGGCCTAATCAGCGTGGAGGAGAGCAGAAGAATTACCTCTTGTGTCTTGCTTACAACACTCCTGCTAATACATCCCAGAATGATGTTCACTTTTTTTGCAACGGTTACACTGTTGACTCAGATCCCTTTCTGCAGTACTCCTTCCTAGGCAGTCATTTCCCATTTTCTATGGGTGCAACTGATTGTTCCTTCCTAAATGGAGTACTTTGGATTTGTCCTTATTGAATTTCATCCTATTTACTTCAGACTATTTCTCCAGTTTTTCCTGATCATTTTGAATTTTAATCCTATATTCCAAAGCACTTGCAACCCCTCCCAGCTTGGTATCATCCGCAAACTTTATAATTGTACTCTCTATGCCATCATCTAAATCATTGATGAAGATATTGAACAGAACTGGACCCAGAACTGATCCCTACTAATTATACCCTTCCAGCATGACTGTGAACCACTGATAATTACTCTCTGGGAACGGTTTTCCAACCAGTTTTGCACCCCACCCCCTTATAGTAGCTCCATCTAGGTTGCATTTCCCTAGTTTGTTTATGAGATTGTCATGCGAGACAGTATCAAAAGCTTTGCTAAAATCAAGATATACCACATCTACTGCTTTCCCCCTATCCACAAGGCTTGTTACCCTGTCAAAGAAAGCTATCAGGTTGGTTTGACATGACTTGTTTTTGACAAATCCATGCTGATTGTTACTTATCACCTTATCATCTTCTAGATGTTTGCAAATTGATTGCTTAATTATTTGCTCCATTATCTTTCCAGGTACAGAAGTTAAGCTGACTGGAATGTAATTTCCCAGGTTGTCCTTATTTCCCTTTTTATAGATTGGCACCATATTTGCCCCTTTCCAGTCTTCTGGAATCTCCCGTCTTCCATGGCTTTTTAAAGATAATCACCAATGGCTCAGATGTCTCCTCAGTCAGCTCCTTGAGTATTCTAGGATGCATTTCATCAGGCCCTTGTGACTTGAAGACATTTAATTTGGCTAAGTAATTTTTAACTTGTTCTTTTCCTATTTTAGCCTCTGATCCTACCTCATTTTCACTGGCATTCACTATGTTAGACGTCCAATCACTGCCAACCATGGGTACCATAGTTATGGGAAGCCTTTCAATTCCATAATTACTGCCTGGCTAACTAACCAGAGGCTCCAACGCTTCACACTTCATGGCCACAATTAGGGGAGCCCCTGAAAGCAAGGATCATTTAGGAGCAGTGCTTTGTACAGACCAAATAACCAATGGTGCTGCTGCCTATCCTCCAAGAACTGCAGCTTAGGTGAATACAACTCCTGGATCCTTTCTTGGGAAATTGTACACTCACCAGGGAGAGATGAATGGAAAAACTGAGTTTGAAGTTGTGGAGTTTTGTCCCCTGCATGGCTTATTCTTGTGAATGGAATAATAAGTCTCTACGTTTTCCTAGTAGAGCCCCTGGCTGTATTACCTAACCACAGCTGCCCTCCACTTTAGGAAAGCCCCTTAAAGGGGGGTTTGGAGGCAGCTACGTCCAAGGGAGGACCTGGGTAATTTCCCTGGGGTACACTCAGGGAGGAGAGAGAGGATGAAGGGATACAAGAGCAGGTGGGAAGGACTAGGGCTTCAGCACAGATGTCATTGGCTCTTGTAGATCTACATAAATTGGGGGCAGACTTCAAGCTTGTTCTGTGGAGATGATGCATAACCACCCCTGAACAGAACAATATGGGGAAAACTTCAAGAGGAAACCCATATTGAGTTTTCTTCTCCCTTAGCACCTTCCCTTAGATTTTAGCATAGAGGGGACAATCTGACCTAGCAATATTAAGCCACATTCTGCTCTTGGAGTTAGTCCTGTTGTACACAATTGAAACTGAGTGCAGAATCTGGTCTGCTGAATGCTGAAGGAAAAATATTATATTAAATAATTAACAAATTAATTACATCATAGGAAAAGTGCTAGAATGTAGGTCTCATGGGCTTTTAAAATAATAACCCTTCAGATGAAAATGTATGTTTGCTTTTCTTGCAAATTCCTGTGTGTAAAACATTATGATTTTTGCTACTGCCCTTTGTTTTCAATTCGATACTACAACTTTTTGAACAATGACAGCTTTCCTTTATTTCTTATTTTCTACAGTACTCTGAGTTAGGATAGCAAACACAAAAGAACTTTACTATTCTTAAATAAGCTGTCTACACACTAAAATTTTGTCATTCAATTTTGACAGATCAAGTAATAATTTTATCTACCATGGGAGAGTATAAACTGTACCAGTACAGGAATCATAGTGGGTGTATAAGCTGTAACCATCATAAATGACACTTTTTATTCCCTTTGAAAATCCTCCTGATTTATTACATTTACTTAGAGACTGTCACAGCTTATTTTTACTAGACATTTTTTTAAAACATTCCATCAAGTGAGTTCCTATGTGATGCCGAGCAAACTGATAGAAAACGGTGACACTCTCACCCAAGCTGTCATTATTCAAAATGATTTCTTCTGCTCAGGTTGTTTTCATTTAGTAAAATAATTTGATTTTTCTATGTCTGCCCACATTCTATTCACAGGAGGCAAAAGAAGCTCAAAACAATGTCTCCTGCATTTAATATGCAAGGAGAATGCTTAATAGAATCATTTGCAGGATAATTAAAAGCCTGCTGATACATCTTATGAAAGTGTGAAACAAAGTACAAAATGAATAGAGCCAAATGGCAATTTCTTATTTCTGTAGAATAAGTGCTAAACCAAAGAGGTCATAATTGCTGTTTTACGTAGGGAAAATAGTTAACAGGAATGTTTTAGATATTTTCTCCAGTAAAACTAAAGCCAACTGTTTTCATACAGAAATTAGTTGAGTATCATAGATGAAAATGCCACAATGTTGTGCTACTAAGTCTGACTGTGTTTTTAAGCGAAAAATTCCAGAAATTGAAATACAACTGAAGAATGTTCCAAGTTAGTCAATTTTTAAGCAAGTTTCATAAAATGGCACATGCAGCTTTCTATGAAAATTGTGACCCCCCCCCCCCACATGGGGCTTTTTCTAACAAAGCAAGAATCCTCTATGTAATTCATTCATGTGGCATCAACATAAAGCCTGACACGGTATAACTAGTAAATGGCTGTACTATCTTCTCCTCCTCCACCACCACCATTCAATATACTATATCACTTCAAATTATTGCTCCAATGGTAATTTTCTGAAATATTCTCCTTCTGATGCAGATACATAACTCCCACACTGTAACCACCTGCTGTGCAAGCTATCCTGATTCTCGTCTTCTTTCTTAAAGCAACTAACCCCTTATCTGTCTTTTTATTACCAGAAATTAGTTCCTAATTACAGTGGTTGTAATTTGTGAACAACTGCTGTCTCAAGCATTGACCCATTTTAGTGAATTATAAGCAAGGTAGGTACAGTTGATTCCTTTATTCCCCAAATGGTAAACAAAGCAAAACATTATACATAGAAGTGGGACAATGGTGTCAAACTTTATCTACTACTTAGATATTATCGCTGTTATAACATTCCCTTGACCTACTAGAGAGGATGCTGTTCACTCCCCAAATACCTGCTGTCAGGGATTATATAGAAAGATTGAAGCTAGATAACAACAGGAAAAACTTCCTAACTGTAAGGGTAGTTAAGCTCTGGAATATGCCTCCAAGCAAGGTTTCAGAATACCTATCACTGGAGATTTTTAAGTACAGGTTGGACAAACCTGTCAGGAATGGTCTAGATTTACTTGGTCCTGCCTCAGACCAGGGGCTGGACTTGATGATTTCTCAAGGTCCTGTCCAGCCCTGCATTTCTATGAGTCTATATAATTAAATGAAAGACTAAATTAATGCTAAGATTCTATGAACCCCACAAAGGGAAGTATATTCAGAGCTAAGTTTCTTACTCTGGGAATGATTCTCTTCTAATACCAGTTTTACACCAATGTTACTCTGTTTAGTTCAGTGGAGTTACTCCTGAGCGATACGAGTTCAAAGGAGAGCAGAATCAGACATCAGGCCTTTCGCTGCCCCTTTTTAGTGTGTAAGCATTGCTTGGATCGCCACTCACTGATGAATAAATTGTGCCCTGACTCATGCCTTGTACAACACTCCCACTGTGACTTAGGTGGGGTTGAATAGGTTGTAAATCAGAGAAGAATTTGCCTTTGCATGATCTTACATACCATACTGTTTATGTAGCTATATCAACACACACAAGTGTGATATGTCATCATCACAGACTCATTGTCCCAAATCTGGCATCTATTTGCCACTTGTGCAACCCCATTGAAACCAGTGGGATTCAACAGGGTTTAAATCAAATAAGCATTTAATCTGGCCTATCCGGGGTGAAAGTAATGTAAGGGACTTACGCAGAGCTTCAGCAGCAGGGCTCTGGTGGCAATTTAAAGGGCCAGGGGCTCTGGCTGCTGCCAGGAGCCCAGGGCCCTTTTAAATTGGCCACCTGGGGAAGCTGCCCTCTGCCGGTATGGTTGGCTGTGTACTGGCTCTTGCCGGTACGCCGTACTGGACTGTGCCAGCTTACTTTCACCTCTGAGCCTATCCATGGTGTCAGCTAGAATTCCTGCATGAGCCAAAAAATCACCTGGTTATTATGCTGTAGTTCAAGCCTGGACTACAAGGTCATCTTTTCATTTCCACGCTAAGTGTCATTTATCTTCCAGATCATAGACTCATAGACTCATAGACTTTAAGGTCAGAAGGGACCATTATGATCATCTGGTCTGACCCCCTGCATGCTGCAGGCCACAAGACCCTTCCCTGGACTCTGCCGTTGAAGTCCCCAATCCTGTGTTTTAGTGACTTCAATCGGCAGAGACCCTCCTGCTAGTGATCCCTGCCCCATGCTGCGGAGGAAGGCGAAAAACCTCCAGAGGCTCAGCCAATCTACCCTGGAGGAAAATTCCTTCCCGACCCCAAATATGGCGATCAGTAATACCCCGAGCATGTAGGCAAGAGTCTCTAGCCTGACCCTTGTTGGCCATTATGCTATTTACGTACCATTGCTTGGTTTTCCTTGGCTACTATGTTTTACCATTAAACCATTCCCTCCATAAACTTATCTAACTTAATCTTAAAACCAGACAGGTCCGTCGCCCCCACCGTTTCCCTCGGAAGGCCGTTCCAATATTTCACCCCTCTGACGGTCAGAAACCTTCGTCTAATTTCAAGCCTGAACTTCCCCACGGCCAGTTTATATCCATTCGTTCTCGTGTCCACATTAGTACTAAGCTGGAATAATTCCTCTCCCTCCCTTGTATTTATCCCTCTGATATATTTAAAGAGAGCAATCATATCCCCCCAAAACGAAGGCTGAGGGGGGATATGATTGCTCTCTTTAAATATATCAGAGGGATAAATACAAGGGAGGGAGAGGAATTATTCCAGCTTAGTACTAATGTACTAAAGATCTTTCTTGACAGATCTTTTCTGCCACCCTTACTTTCACTAGTAACACCTCATTATGCAAGTAGTTCCAATGTGAGTAAGGGTGGCAGGAGCAAGCCCTTAAGACTACACTGTGTCTGTTAAGCAGAGCCGAGAGTAAATATCAGAGCCACAGATGTGCTGGCTGTTCCACTGGAGTGCCCAGGGATTGAGCCCACTACTACATCCTGTTGTGAGGTGCTGCCTGCTCTCCCATGTTTGCTAGTGATGTTCCACTGACCCAAGGTAGGGGTGGGGGCATGGAAACAAGGCCATGGCTCTGTGTTTTTGGGATGCCCCAGGGTATACGGACAGAGCACTCTGCACTCCTCTAAGTGCAAAGGCTGGGGAGGCTTGGGTAATTCCCAAACTGTTTACCCCATGTCAGGCCCAGACAGCATCCAGTCCTTACTGATATCATCATGGCTCTTAGAGAACGCCAAGCAACTACTGGAACTCAGCTACTACAGAACGAGAATGATCAATTTTAATGTTTTCCTCACCTCCCAACATGATAAGCTTTGGGACTATGGATACAACATTTCCACTTGGAGGGTTTGACAGACTAACTAACTGTTGTTTTCTGCCTGACAGCGAGTACAGCTACCCAATAGGATCACACTGTTGAATCACTTGTCTTGCATTAGCTTGTGTTAACACAATGCTTCATGGAGAACATAAGGTCTGTTTCCTCCTATGTTTTGAAGAATCACAAAGCACATGCTTGGATTTCCTTAATAAAACATGAACTTTTTGTATTAAACACAGAAAAAGTTCCCTTGGATAAGAGAGATGAAAAACAGCAGCCTAACCACATTGCATGCCAGCACTCTGACCAGACATTCAAGTTTTTCTTCTTTACCCTTCTGCCTCCAGGCTAATTTATTATACACCAAACACACTGTTAGCACAATACAATTAATTAATTAAACACAGTCACAAACTAGAACATTAATTGTAACAATGTATTACATTTACTGCAGCCTGTCTCTTCTAGCTAATGAGAACACAGCAACTTATATAGACTCCAATGTATCTATATGCATGCACTTGGAAATAACTAACCCTTTTGTTATTAGATCAAACACACTATGCAAAGCACATAGCTATTACTTCTGTGGGAGAATAGGAAGAAATTCAACCAGTCATCAAGGAACCAACCCTAATTTCTTGATAAGCAGCTTGGCAAATCCTTGTTTCAGCTAAAATTATACCAAAACAGGTAAAACACTAACCTGCTTGTTTTCCCTCTTTTAATGTTAAATTTATAGTATTTGTGTATTTTAAGCTCTCTCTCACTATTCTATAGCAATATCTATTGACTGCTTTTCCGCTTCCAGATATGAGGAGCTGCAGCTATTGTGTTTGTGCCAGGACCCAAGACCAAAAGCAAGGGAGAATGAACAAACATGAGGAGATGCAATGCCTAGCAGATCTATAGGCACAGGTGCCTGCGAGAGTACAAGCTGTGATCCTCAGCATAACTGAGCAGATCTCTTGAACAGATTAATAACACTTACTTACCTATTGCACAGGGATGTTATGAGGATTAATAAGTTAATGTCTATGCAGCACTTTGAAGCTGTAGCATGCTATTGTTAGGGAACAATTGACGATTAAGGCCCTAAAATACAGACATCCTCAAAATGCAACCCTTGGGAAATTACTAATGAAGCTTTTCATAATGAATCTCGAACATAAGGTTGGACTGTGAGTGAAAAAGTGTTCCAGAAAATCCATGTTTAAAGAAGAAATATAGTCTGCAGTGTTGGTCCCAGGTATCTCAAAAGCTTCTCTCTCACCAACAGAAGCTGGTCCAACAAAAAGATAATATTGATATTTTGGGGTCACAGTGCATTTTAACACACACCCCCATATAGATTAAGCCAAATGATAATACACACATTGAATTATGATACTCAAGTATAAAAGTGAAGAACTGCTAAATAGTAAGATTAAGAGCTTTGTTAGTTATACTTCAATAGTTTATAATTATGGATAGTGAATGAGTTTAGATGAGATAGGCTGAGGCCTTGGCAAAAGCATTATCTTGTTGGCATGAGTATGGTTTCACCAGTTCTTCTCCTCTTACATAGACTTGCTTAAATAATGCTACTGCTGATAGGACAAAGGTATATGTTGCATTTGAAGATTTTAGGTAGAAGGGAAGTTAATTAGTATACTAAATACACAAATCTGTAATGACAAAAGTACCCTTTCACTGGAAAAACCCAGGAGCAGGATGACACGAAAACATAATGACATGAAAATTGTATAAACAGCCAAAGTTGTGTAAATTGAAGTTTGTGCATATATATTGTACGGGTTATATAAAACAAATATTCAATGCTAATTGGAGAAAAGCTAATGAATATGTAATGAGGAAATGTGTAAGAATCCAAATGAGAGGGAGCCCAAATCAGAGAAATACCAGAGCACAAATTAAAGGATCAGGACTGAAGAACCAGACCAGGGATCAGAAGCAGCAATAACCATCATGAAGTACAGGAGAGCTTCCTGGTATCTTGCAGTTGGGTAACTTGGGCCTCTACCTATTCCGTTTTGTCTGATTATCATCTGGCATAAACATGGGTTCATACACCATTATTGTCACTTATACAGTACAAAGTTGTATAAATAAAAGCAAAAAAATGATTAAGCCTAAATTGGGTACATTTGTGACTCAGTTTCCCATCTTAGAACATATATAGTGACCAGAAAGTCTCTTAGGCACACACACACAACACACAGTTTCTACTCTTTTTTATCAAAACAACTGATAAGCTGATGGGCAACACGGGGTTAGAAAAGACAAAATCATGGCAATTATTGTTGAGCGGGGGGATACTTGGAGTTCTAGGCTATCTCTTGTACTGTACTAGCTGTGTCAGCCACAGTATCCCAATGCCAGTGTACAAGTGATCCCACCAACAGCCTCCCTCTCACTGAAAGAGACTCAAGGCTACTTAAAACTAGACTACACAGGGGCACTCAGGAAAGTTAATCTGAATTAATTTTTAAAGTGGGTTAAGCAATATTAAATCCCTGTGTGGACGTTGTCATTCAGAATTACAGTAACCTTAGTTTGGTTTAGTTTAAGGCCTGATATACACTTCAAATTTAAGTCGACATAGCTATGGCACTGAAGGTGTCCGAAAAATCCACACCACTCAGTACCACAGCTATGCCAGCCTACCACCCCCCTCCACACACCCCCAGTAGCGTAGACATGACATGGTCCAATTTGGAAGTGAACTGAAACTCAGTTAAGAATTTGATTCAGTTTAAACTAATCCATTTTAAATTCACACCTTTAGTTAATTCAGATTAAGTTTCCTGAGTTTCCCCATGCAAACAGGGAGATGGAGGCAGAGACCTTATCACTGCATTAAATTGTGTATAGATTAGGGCAAATCCAAACCAAGTATGTTTTGCCAAAGAATGTTTAGCTTTTATATTTAACATTTTTTAAAAGGACTGTGCCAGAGAGGACACTGCTATGTTTTTATTTAATAGATTTTTAAATGATTCATGTTGTTATGCTTATTTGTACTCTGTGTAGATATATTGCATTTTTGACGTTTTTATGGCTAATTTGCCAGTTGTTCTGTTTCTATGGGGTTTTCTTCTCATTAAAAGAGAGGGGTTTTGTAATAACTAAATATTCGCTATTCAGTTTTTTTCATAGAAGTTTTCTGAATACAAATATTTTAAAGATGAGCAGATGCATGCACATATCAGATCCAGTCTGGGGACACACCCTATCTCTAATTGGCCCACTTCAAACTACTGATTCTTTCATTTAGCGTAAGCTTTCATCACATGCTACAGAGTCTCTTTTTTGTAACGAGTGTTGTGAATGTAGGCCCTTATGTGGCATCTCTCACTGATTTGGGTATGCCAGACATTTTTCTAGCATCTAGCCAAATACCTCATTAAGTGCTTTACAAAGTTTGTAACCAACTGCATACTTACAGAAAGGGATTGCCTCACCACTCGGTGAAATGCAGCCATCTTTGAGATGGAACAAAGTGTGGCAACACTGTATTGCTGTAATCTCATGGTTTTATTTCAAGTCTCTTGATATTTGATGTTTTTCTTAGAACTCCAGCTCTTGGAGTCATGTGATAACTTGAGACTCAGCTTCACTTTTTAAAAATTAAGGGCCAGATTTCTAAAGGAATTTTGGATCTTAAAGATGCAGCTAGACACCGAGTGGGATTGCCACAGGACCCTAATTCCCACTTAAGTCAATGGGAGTTAGGTATCTAGGTGCCTTTCAAAATACCAATAGGTGCCCATCAGGATCATTAGATATTTAAATACCCCTAATAATCTGGCCTACCTCCCACTGATTTCCATCAAAGTTAGGGGCTTAAATACTTTAGATGATTTAGTCCAAAGTGCCTAGCTCTTGTGATTGCAGAGAAACCATGAAACCACAAGGCTCAAAAACCAGAAAGCAAATTTTAAAAAAGCAAGCACATTTTATTATTTTAAAAATCATAATTTCTAAGCCAATCCCATGATTTGCGCGGGGCGGAGGCCGATTCATGATTTTTAAATGCTTAGGGTTGACAATACTGCAATAGTTCACAAGAAACAACAGGGCTACTGATACAATATTTCTTGCATATTTATACTTTTTAAAACACACAATTCAACTCAAAACCATTGTGCACGTAGCAATATGTGATTATACAAACTAGATATCACTGTCCTGTACTTCTTACCCCTATTCTATCTTTTTTCTTGTGACACTCACTTTGAAAGTCTTCTCTTAAATTAAAATGTGAACTAAAGAGAAGCACTAGCCCTTGAAATTTGTCTGTACAGCACCTAGCAAAACGGGGCCTATTTCTGATTTGTATTACAGTAAGGACTGGAGGCACCAATGCTACCACTAAAATGAAATAGTCTACTTGAAACTAGAGCAAACTCTGAAATAGGTAGAAAATAATTACGGAATTACTAATATAACAAGAGTCAATCTTAGTTGAATGAGGGATAAATCCAATCTTGTCATCAAGGTACTGGGATGAATTTTGAATTCAGTTACATCTGTGCAACGAACTATTCCATTGAAGTATGTGGAGTTGTACTGCTGTAACAAAAACAAAATTTGAGCCCTTTGACTATTTCCCTCATTTGTGTTCCCTTTTGTCTCAACATCTGATATGAAGCTTATACTTTTCCTTGCTCTAGTATTCAGCTTCTGTTCCATCTATTTTGTGATAAGGGATTTCAGCAGACACTGTGTCCTGTAAAATTATTAGTTGTATTGCAGTAGCACTTAAGAGCCCCAGTGATGGACCAGTCCCAGAGAGTTTAAGTGCCTTCTACTGGGCTTGATTCACATTTCTTCCCATCCAAGACTTCGTGAGGATCTTCTCAAAGCAAGAGCTATGGTGGAATAGTGTCTCCTTATCTAACTCTATGCTCCAACCTGATCTCTTTACTCCCCTTGTCAAGCATGAATGTCATTGTACTAGTCATACAGACATGTTTCAGGATTTAATTATGGGTCTTCTCTACTATTTCTTGTTCCAATGCTCCCACAACAAGAATACCTGATACAGTAGAGTTGTGACAGAAACTGACAAAAGCCAGAAAATTCAAAAGTTGAGGCTGACACTTTATACTTAACTTATGCTGTTGTGAAAAAGAAATATACACCAGGATGAGTTAATGATAGAATGTCAGCCTTTTGTCAGATTCAATAACCACTTAGCATTGTTATCTAAAAGAAGGTATTTTATATTTAATTTCAAAATCAAGAGACTGGAATGGTAAACTTAAAAAAGGGTGCAGAAGAGAAAATGAAGTGTGCTTTGAAATATAAATAAGCATGCTAGAAGCAGTTCTAATATGGCTGTAGAGTCCAAAAGGAGGAGACTGGCCATTGCTGCTAGAAGCTCTCCAAGCCCCAGAAGTATGGGATGGGGATGGGTATAATCCCAGCCCCATGCATTGGCTGCCAGAGGCAGAGCAGTGCCACCAGGAGAGCACTCTAAAAACTGTAGAACACATGTAGTAAGTGCCACAGGAAATGCATTTTCCCTTGCACTCCAGGAAGGTTTATGCCTGATCCTAACATTTACCGGAAAATGCTTTTAGAGAGTCCACAAAACAGCCATGTTCCCATCTCTTCACTTCCTGGAATGTCAGTCTAAAAAGACCCTATAACGTGATAAAAGTTTATAAATAAACAATAAATAATTATGACAGGATAAGGGTTATTTGTAGAGTAGGGTACTACTCAGTGAGGAAGAGTGGTAGGATTGGGATCCAACTGAATTGCCCAAAGAAGCCAGTTGCTGAGCCAGGAAGAGAATCCAGATCTCCCAAAACCCAGTGCTGTATCCATAAGACTATCCTTCCTCTTGGCTATGTCTAAAAGATCATATCAGCTTCATGTTTTAAAATACAAAACCATTTACTCAGTCTGTAAAAATTGTTTTTTTCGCAGGAAGAGGGCCACATTAGTTAAATATATTACTAATGCTAACACATCATTAAATGGAGTTTTAACGGATAGAAGAGAACTTTCATCAAAGCACCAAACTAAATAAAACATTATTATAAGTTGGATTTTTTTCTAGAGATTCTAAATTAAATTTTTCTCTGAGAAACAAAAATTGTAATGAGCCTCTGTTCATTAATCTGTTATGCTCCATTTATTGTGGTATTTGGTAAACTTTACTCATAAAGAGTATACAATTTATATCAATCAGGCACAGCTGGAAGTTTTTGCTAAGAGAAGGCACAATACTAGTATAGCAGCGGTGTTGTAGGGAGTCATGATTCTGCTGCAAAATAAAGTATGTGAAACTTCCCATTAGTCTGTCCTGATCTTAACAGAAATTAAAGGCAAAACGAAGACAGTTATGCAAAAGCTATTCCATTTTATCTGTGCTCATGCTTTATGTGGGTCTATTTGCTCTTGTGCTCCTCAAACAAGTATGACAGGGAGCATTTTCCCATCCGTCTTGGATTAAAAGTATCCAAGCAGAATCAATATGGGCTGATGCTCAGTTTGAACGTCAAAAGATTCAGTCATACAGTTCAGCATCCAAAATTCTGGATGCACATCCTAAGCTTATCAGAACCTCAAGCGTCTGCTAAAATGGACTGGAAAATTCACCTGGAATTCAGTTCAGTTCATTCAGTTCCAGGCACCTCATTACAGTAAGACTGACCAATTATCTTATTTTGCATTATTAATCTGGCTATATCTTCAGCATCTCAAATGTTGTAACATTGTTGAATATGTATTCTGACCTGACAAATTTATTCCTGTGACCTTACATTAAAGATACGTTACTGCAGTTGACCCATGAGTTATACTGACATTCTGGAATAGTGTTACTACTGGTTACACCTTAGATATAATTGGAGATGCTCTTCCTGATTCTTTCAAAGTCACCAAAATGTACAAACTACACACACATTTAAATAGCAAAATTAAAATTTGCATTTTGAATAGATCGCAGATAGATGAATCTGTTCAGCACATATGAAACATACATATTTTCTTGAAGAGATTCCAAAGGGTTCGATCCTGAGTAGTGCTGAGCATTCTCCATTTCTATTGACTTCAAACAAGGTCTCAAAGCATACTCAGTACTTGGCAGGACAGCACTCTTCCTTACTAACATTTAATAAAGATCTCTGTGCTTTAATACAATCATCCCTTCATTTTTAAGTTGTTCGTATGTGAGTAAGAAGCAAACAAAATACAAACCTGTAAGTTTTCAGAAACTTAGTTTAGGAACACTCAAAGCATGCTCTGCGGCGTTTAAAGCACTTGCACAATATATTGTGCTGTTTTCAGCCAGGAAACAATCAGCAAAATATTACAGAGTGATGCTTCCTAAAGAAAATGAGCTAGCGAAAAATATTGCTTTCCTGTGTTAAGAGATCATCATAGGAAATGTAAACACTACATATCAGACCCTAATAGAAAATGTGTACTATTGTTTAATGTACTTGTTTTCTTGTTCTTAAGAGTATACAGAAAATGAAAAACCTTACTTTGCTTTTACTTTACAAATGTATTTTATATTCCAGAACAATTTGTCATTTCATACCACAGTTTGTATAAATTAAAAGCAGCATGATTACCATTTTGGTTTCTTGCGGTATTACAATGCAGATGATCATACAATACCATCATGCCGGTACTTGTTTTAGTACACAGTTGAAAAAAATCCTATTGTATACCCTCAGTACTTATTTCTCAACAGATTTAAGGTGCCAGTCATCAGATTTTTACCAAGGGGATAGGGAGGTTGTGTGTGCATGTCTCCATCCCACTGAAGGCAGTGGGCATTGCTCTGTACATCTATGGACAGAATTTGACCCACAGAATTTACTTCATTTTCTAACAAAATGAGGATTACGGTGCAGTGTTCTCCTCCTCCCTTCTCCCTCTCCCTACCCTCAAGAAGGTAGAATTGAGGAAGCACCACAAGATTTCCTTTAAAATATATTTATACACCACTGTGCAGAGTACTCAAAAGCAATTCTGTGCCTCCATACATTTCAGCACTTCAGTGGAATTAGGTGCTTGGGAACTAATTAAAGAACTTCTTAAATATTCTAAACATTTCCACTAGCTAGCATTCTTATACTTGTGATACAAAATAGTCATCTGCTGTGTCAGTTTGGGCTCATATTCCTCACTAACAATTGCTAGGGCCACAAACAAACAAAATAATCAGATTGTGTTTATCATTTTAGAAGTTTGATCACAGTAACACTTACATGAAGATTTCTGCTTCCCCATTTTGAAGATAGGGTTAATATATGGGGTAATTCTAGGGACTAGGCTGAAACATATTAGAGAAGCTATCAGTCTCCCACTTCAAGCTTTTATACCATAATTGAGCCCCTCCCCACCCCCCGCAAATGAAAACTCAGGATGGTTTGTGTTGTGTAGAGTTTGGGGCTATGCTGGTCACAGAGGAGGTCACAGGTTGACAGTCCTAAATTATTCAGCCTAGTCTCCCTTTGATTAGAGTGAAGTTTAGGGAAGAATATTGATAAATTAATCATTTGATTTAAATGGAATCCTAACTACTTGGATGAGGTCTGAGTGATACTGTATCCCTATGAAACACAGTACAAAGGAAGCTAGACCACGAGAGCCTACATTTCCCCAAACTTTCTAGCTGATGTAATTGATACCAAACAAGGAAGTTTTCATAGAAAAAGTGCAATCAAGAGGAGGTTGCCAATGTTTCACATGGGAACCCCATTAAACCTGATCACATCACACAGATACCATGTGAAGAATATAACTATAGTGGAATGATGGGAGGAAGGGTAGCTTTCATTAGGAGGACAGCATGCACCTGGCAGGTGTTTCTTCATACTAACCACCACACCATTATTCCAGAGCTTTTCAGGAATCTTAAGTAGTCCAAGATAGCTGGAATCTGAGAGTCAAATGATATAGTTGACACTGTTCACCCCAAATCAATAATCTCTTCCAAGTTACAGCATAGGTTTACCTGGTTGAACTGTCTACTTTGCACAATAATATTTTAGACATCAGAGGAACATGATCTTTCTGTGTCTGACATCCAATAGCCAGGCTCTGAGATAGAAGTAGGCTGGATTTGGATGCCAGGTGTTTCTGTTGTTTTGAGATATTAAGCTCAGTAGAAGTACTAAGGGTTTTGGTGGATGAATTGATAAGAGCATCAATTCCAGGTTCCTGTCTCTATCAGACAGGAACAATCATGAGGACCCTTGAATAATTTTGTCTGATCTTTGAGTATTTGGGGAATTAGAGGAATTGGAGGAAAAGTGTATATCTTTTCTGGGGACCATGGAATGACAAATACATCTAATATAGATCCTGGGCTGAGACCCCCCCTCTGGAACACTTGCTGTTCTTGTCTGTTGCAAGCAGGTTTAAAGATGGATGACCTGATTCCTTGAAAATGTGATATATAACTGAATCTTTAATCATCCACTTGTGGTCTGATGAAAGCTGCCTTCTTAGACAGTCTGCTACAACATTCTGCAGATCTGGCAGATGTATGCCGAGAGACATTTAGTGCTGAATGCACCAGTTCTGTAGTTGAAAGCCTGCATAGCATAGTAGGGATTCATATACCCCTCCCTGCCTGTTTATATAAAAACAAAGCCATAGTGTTGTGGGTTACCACTTGATGAGTCAGTTCTTGCACCAATGGGAGGAAATGGAGAACAGACTTTGTGAACTGCACTGAACTCTATCATGCTTATATATAGACAACTCTCTTCATGAATCCATAGATCTTGTGCCTGATGAAGGACCAGGTGCACTATCCATCCAAGAGAGGATGCATCCACCGCTCAGGTCTTGGTTAAGGGGTGGAGAAAAGGTACTCCCCTACACACTTGGTTAGGGTTTTTGCAGGCTAAGGTTACCATCCTAAACTTGATGAAAGCATTGAGCCGCCTCAAGTCCAGAGTTGCATGCCATCTTCCCTTCTTTGGAATTAGGAAGTAAATTCACACAGAAAATTTTCCCTCTATATTGAAGAGGAAACCACTTCTACATCTCCAGACAGACAGAACTGAACGAATTCCTGCTATCACAATGTTTTGTGAGAGCGGTCCGTGAAGGGAGACAGGAAAGGAGAGTTGAGGGTACATGTAGTATGGAACTGTACAGCATACCTGACTAAGAATCAGGTTCCATGATTCCTTGAAAAATTGAAGACTATTCCCAAATATGAGGGAGGAAGGTTTAGATCCTTTACACTGGTCATATTGCAACTCCCACCCAACTTATCAAAATAGTTGTGTGGATGTAGAAGCAGAATGAGATGAAGTTGTGGCTGAGACAGAAGGTTTCCATTTCTGCAAGTGCTGCCTCTTCCTTGGGACTTTGAGGTTCTATAATAGATGACAGAACTCGATGATGATCTCTGTTTGGAATAAATGTGATGAGGTCTTTGATTTTTCTCTTGGGAGCCAGAGTACAAACAGCAAGAGAATATAGTGTAGTTCAGGAATCTTTCTACAAGTGAAGTGTCTTATCAGTTTGTGCACTAAAGAGGTCCAGACCCTCAAAGGGAAGATTCTCCATGGTTCACTGTACTTCTCTTGGGATTCTAGGATTTTGTAGCCAAAATGGCTTTTTCATGATAACCAATGTTACCATGGATCAAAATGCAGTATCAGCAGCATTCAAGGCCACTTGGAGGGATATCCTGGCAATTAACTGTTCTTCTGTAACCTAAATGCCTCCCTGCTCTCCTGTGGGAGTTTGTTAATAAAGTCCAAGAATTTAGTATAATTTAAGAAGTCATGTTGAGTTAATAATGCCTAATAGCTTGCCATTTGAAATTGCAAGCCAACGATGAATAGTTTTTGTTGGAATAAATCAAGCTGTTTTGGATCTGAGTCATTCTTGGCTTCTGTTGTCTGGTTCTCTCATTAGCTTCCCCAACCGCTAGGGAAGCAGGTACTGCATGTGTGTACAAATACTCTATTATGGTGGAAGGCACCTGGTACCTTGTGTCTGCTTCTTTAGACATAGAAGTAATTGTAGCTCAAGTCAGTGATGGATTTTTGTTGGGGTCCATGAGAGCTTCATTAAGCATCCCACTTGCACAGGCGTAGAAGAACGGAGAGTATCCAAAATTTTAAGAGAGGATTCTGGTACCTCTTCAAGTGATATCACACAAGAATCAGCTATTCTTCTGAGCAGGTCTTGAAAGCAATTATAGTCATCTGGGAGAGAAGGAGCAGATGGGGCTACCACCTTGTCATGGGGCAAGGATGAAATAGTCACCAGTATCACCTGATCCTCAGTTTGAGGGTGCTCAGGATCACATATTGCAAGATGAGACACCCTGGGCTCCTGGTGTGGGGCAGGAGAGAAGGATGACTACTTGGGCAGTGAAGATCCCAAAGGTTCCAATAAGGCCATATTGGATGATTGTACGGGAAAGGAACTGGGGGCCACCATGAAGATGGGCACCACGGTATATAGCTACTTTCAACCCCTCCCATGAGACATAGATCTAACTGAAGCCCTCAATTCCCTCTCAGTCTTTCAATATTCATAAAAAGGGGCCCTAGTGGAATAATTAGAGGGCCTTCCCTCTTGTGCTGAGAGTCAGAGGAAGAAAATGAATATTTTAGGTCTAAGGGGTGGGAGGCTGAAGCCAGAGCACAAGGTTGCATAATGATCCTAGAAGACATCAGTTACAGGGAGGCACTCAATACCAGTGAGGTAAAAGGTATTGGTCCACAGTAGGGATATTTTGTTCCATAGAAAGTAGAGGAGATTCCAGTTTCTATGAAACATGAAGGTCCTTTCCTACTGCATACTTTCTCAGTACAGAGAGGGGTGATACTGCAGACATTGGTGTGGGAGAAGGTAGTATTGGGCCTGATAGTGCCAACATAATAGCTAGTATTGACACACTTAGTGCAGAAGCAAGTAGTGTTCAAGAGAATAATACCAGTGAAGCTGGTAACAATGACCAGTGCCAAAGTGCTCAGTGCTGAGGTAATCCCTGATGCTCTGGCCTCGAGAGTATAGACAGCTGATTTTTGATCCTCAAGGTGGGACTTGAGTCTGGTACTGTATTCCCTCTGAGCTCCCATGGTACCCAGACTGGGCCATAGAATCTCCTTTAAAGCAGTAAGGTGACTTAGACCTCTTCTTACTGTGAATTCCTGTTGGGGATTTGCATCTGCTTCTTCCAGAGGAATGATATTTTTGTCTGTGAACTTAGATTTAACAATCCTACATGAATATGAGTAGACAGGGTCTTCAATGATGGGGCCCAGGAGCTAGTGTATCCAGAACTCAGAGGTACTTCTGGACTGAAGTGGAGTTTGTTCAGGGGGTCTGCCCTGCATGCATCTGAGGCTGGTTGCCTGGTGTGGTCCAATTAAAATGTTTTCAAATGCACCTTTCTTCATTTTAAGGTCCTTTTAGAAAAGGACTGGCACACCACAAATTTGTTAGGGATATGTGCTTTGTTAGGGATTCAAACTCCTGAGAGATGCCACTAAGCCAACCTAAAGACCCAGTGTAGACAGCACTAGGTTAATGGAAGAATTCGCCTGTTGACCTAGATACTGGCTCTTGGCGAGGAGGATTTACTACAGCCATCAAAGAGCCCTTCTGTTGCTGTAGTGTCTATATGGAGTGTTACAGAGGTGCAGCTGCAGATGTGCTGCTTTCGTGTTTCTAGTGTAAACAGAGCCTAAGTCCTGGTACTGGGAGACTCCCAAATCAGAAAGGAAAAAATAAGATAGGGAAATAAAACCTTTAAAGAGTTACCTTTAAAGGCAAATATCCTAACTATCTAAAACTCTAATACGTACACAGATATTTACAGCCAAGCAAAAAGAGGATTTGTGAAAATGTGAATGCTGGGAAGCTCTGACTTGCAGTCATAGGTGGGTGAGAAGGAAATGAGTGGTAGCTGGGCCCGCTCTATCCTTTGTCCCCTCGGTACATGAGCACGAGGATACTTGCAGTGCATGTACAGCCCCAGTGGACACTGCTGGCCAGAAGATTGTGATCTCACATGGACAAGCACTCAAAGTAGTACTATCTCATTTTTATTTTATATTTCACTAAGAAGTATGAGTCAAGTTTCCTGGTCTATTAATGCTGCTTTATTGGCATAAAGTAACGTTAAAGCCAGTTTATTGGACCAGGGAAGATTTCTCCTACAGAAGGGAATCCATTGGTAGTACAGGAATCACTTTCAGCCAGGTGAAATGTTTTTCTGTTTTCGGCTAGGGACTGGCCCAGTTGTCAGGCGTCCTCAGGATTAGCAAGTGGCTAAAAACCTTTGACCCACATCTGGTCTTGAGTTGAGTAGAGCCCTTCAAGGATACAAATTTTGTATCCGCATCTGATCTGCAAACATGGTCTGCGGATATCCGTGGATCTCTGCAGATTTGCGGGCCTCTAGAGTTGAGTGCCTCAGTCTTTTAAGGAACAATTTGCTTCTCTAATATCTATGTTCTCTTCTATTATCAAATTGATGTATAGTAGAGTGTTCTTGGAAATAGATCTAGACAGACTATACCCTTATAATTCCCCCCATTAGTGGGAAGCATCCTCTTGTCTTTCAATTCTTTGCCTGACATAACTGTTGTCTTCCAGTTTTACATGGAAAAATTTGTTTCCCTGAAAAGACAGAATAAGAGAGGCCTAGGTGATTAGTCCTGGCTAACCCCAAAAAAGTTTGTAATACTTCCAACTGATAGTCACATTAGCTCACATAATCTAAACTACGACTGTACCAGCACCATCACGATCCTACTCCCCCTCTGTACTTCAAGGTGTTTTTTCTCAAAATGCCTTCAGAAGACCCTAATCCTCCCCTATGCTTACCTGTACCACAACTCTCAGACTTGGGCAATAACAGCACATTGTATATAGAGATGCAAACCTCCTAATGCCTAGTGATCTCAGATTCTAAACAGAATTCTCATCCTGATGGGGGCATCATGTATAAGTCTTTCTTCACCTTGTCATACTTAGTTCTACCTCTGACTTCACTCCTCTACTATTGTCTCCTCTTCTTCCTTCTCTGAATTTACCCTCTAAACCGTTAAGTAACAAAATTATATCTATCTATAGTTTTATTAATCTAACAACTTGGTAAAATACAAAACTTTAAAAGAGTTATACATTTATATAAACTCTAAATCTAAAAGAAGGAAACTTACAAAAATACTGTAATATCTATGGTGTATACAAATTTGGAATAATTACATTGGAGTTACACCAGAGTAAGTGAGGTAAGAACCAAACCATATGTGTGTGTCTAATGTAAAAAACATATTTTTAATTGAATTTCTCCTCTTTCCCTCTCAAAGCACTCTCTCCTTTCCAACTACAAACTGATAAGAGAGCATCAACAAGATGCCACCCGCCACACTTTCAGGTGCAATGAGCTAAAAATTCTCATATCTCATTCAAACCCATTTTCAAACCTTTACAGGTTTGCTAGAAAGTGACCATTCATACAGGGGTTTGTATTTGCATAAATACAAATTTAATATTTGTGCAAATTCTTTTAAATGTATAGCTTGATATTCACACCCACACCAGACTGATAGGAAAGTCTAGGAAATGTATGAACAGGAATGGCAGTATTTATCCAGGAATGGTTTATACCGCTCTAGTATTTACCCATTTAGCAGGCTTTTCTAGTGTACTTAAGAGCCAAGTTCTGCCTTCAGATACACACACAACTCCCACTGATGTCACTGAACTCACTGATAACAATGATAGTTATGTGCATGTATCTGAAAACAGAATTTAGCCTTTTCATATAGCGTTGGAGTTGCAAAGTAAATTGATACAAGTATGTGAACTGAATATTGACCTAGTATTGTACTACCCCTTATTGAAATACATCATTATTGTTTCCTTTTATGCCTACTCTAACACTAAAGCGAACATATGTGTCCCCCTCCAGGGTAGGGCTCGCTGGCTTCATCTCTAGCACACTTAGTTTGCCAGGTCCACTGCAGGCTGAGTTAGTAGCAACAGAACTAGATATGGGGACAGAGTAGGCAACGCCTACTCTACTCTGGCGACACCATCAGAGGACCCAACCACATCAGCCACACCATGAAGGGCTCATTCACCTGCACATCCACTAATGTTATATATGCCATCATGTGCCAGCAATGCCCCTCTACCATGTACATTGGCCAAACGGGACAGTCCCTCCGCAAAAGAATAAATGGACACAAATCGGACATCAGGAATGGTAACATACATAAGCCAGTAAGTGAACACTTCAGTCTCCCTGGTCATTCTATTACAGATTTAAAAGTCACTGTCATTGAACAAAAAAAACTTCAGAAACAGACTTCAAAGAGAAACAACAGAACTAAAATTCATTTGCAAATTTAACACCATTAATCTGGGCTTGAATAGGGACTGGGAGTGGCTGGCTCATTACAGAAGCAGCTTTTCCTCTCCTGAAATTGACACCTCCTCATCTATTATTGGGAGTGGACTACATCCACCCTGATTGAATTGGCCCTGTCAACACTGGTTCTCCACTTGCGAAGTAACTCCCTGCTCTCCATGTGTCAGTATATAATGCCTGCATCTGTAACTTTCACTCTATGCATCTGAAGAAGTGAGGTTTTTACCCACGAAAGCTTATGCCCAAATAAATCTGTTAGTCTTTAAGGTGCCACCAGACTCCTTGTTGTTTTCCTGGACAGTTTTTCTTTGACTCATACCTGGCTCTGAGCATTTTGCTTCTGTTATATGTATTATTTCCTGCATAAAAATATAGATGAGTTGTGTTCAGGAGTTTTAAGGGTAAAAGACTGTATACAGCTTCACTCAGTCATATGTTTGGGGGGAGGGGAGGAGAAGAGAAAGCAAGAAAGACCGCTTTCCTTTGACTTATCCAATTGTTAGTGAATTTGTGAAGTCTTTATTAATAAGTAGTAAAGTTTGCACACTGTCTTTAAAGACAGTATTGTAGTAAATTTATCAAGGAAAACAGTAAAAGTTTTTGTTTTGTGTGTTTTATTTAAAAAGGTAAGCTTGTTTGCAGTATATTGTGGGATACATTTTCAACAGCCAAGACCCAGCTCCCCATATTTTGGATGTACTTTATGCTCTCACATCAGGTAGCCAGAGGTATAAAATAGGGGTACAATTTTGTAGATACAAAGGAGGCCACATGTCTGAAAAAGGAGGCCACATGTCTGAAAAAAGTGTCCTTATCTCTAGTCAGATGCATGTACTACCCTCCACCATTAACATAGCTACAAATAAACTCACAGTCATATACTCAATTTATATGCTCTTATGTTTTGTCATGTCCCTCGTAGCTTACCTGCTCCTGTTTCAGAGTGAGGCAACCTCAGAAACAACACATTGGTGTCATAAAATCAGCCCTGGGATAAGAAGCCATATTTTAGGCAGTCAGATATGTACTGTGTTTACACTACTTGGCACAGTTTGCTAAGTTTCTTTGTATTACTCTTATCTTCTAGCTGACCTTCAATCTATTGACTACTATGATTTTGCTAGTGGCCTGGATTCTCTACTACCCTTTAATTGCTTTTTAGAGTATCCATCTTCAGTTCCAATGTCATCCATGTTCAGCAAGTTTACTTTCCCCACAGTTGCCTTGCCAATCTTTAGTCAGCCTTGAATGTCCAATTTGTTATGTTAGCCTTTCACAACCTCCTCTACAAACATTCTACACACCATGTAAAATCCAAACTCATCCCCTTCCTGAGGTTTGACTTAACTGAGAAAGAAATCAACAATAATACAAAGAAGCTTATACCTTCTCTCTCGTCTTGACTGGTCCTAGCATTACTCCCTAAGGACTGCTCAACACACACCCTAGATCTTCTCACCCAAAGAGCGCCAGCCACTCCTCCCTCCCTTACATCCAGATGGGATAATGAGTTGCCTACCTCATTCAATCAGGAGAAACCACTTACATTCTTTTTCAGCAGGATCAATTTCTGATAACAGGATGGGGTGTTTCAGGCAAATGTCAGCCTGTTTTACTCCACTTCTCCTAAAATAACAAGTTATCTGTGCTTTCCCGCCATACTGCCCTTTACACTTTTCTCTGTGGAGCCACTTGCCTTTCTTCCTTCACACCCACTTTTACTGATTTTGCTTGTGATGAATACAAGAAATCGGCCAACAAATGCCGGTTTGGTTGAATGACAATCAAGGGTAGCCAATATTACTTATACAAGGAAAAACTGATTTGGAACCATGAAGTTGTGCATGTAACTAGCGTATTTAGACACATGGTCTTATTACCATTACCCTCATCCTTCCTGTCCCCTTCCCTATGTTGTTTGCATCTTATTTTACATTATTAGTTGTAAACTCTTCAGGACAAAGATGGGGTCTGCCTGTGTTTTTGTAAACAACTGGTCCAATCCTAAATGGGGCCTTTCATGGTACAGCTGTACAAATAAAATATCATTATCATATTAAATATACTTTTTCAGTATTATCTTTCCTATTATCAGTGTATGACTAAACACAAGTTCTTCTTTTCCAGTCATTCTCTTCTGCCCCATCACTTAATAAAGTAGGCTAATTTCATATTTGACTGAGATTTGCTCACATGGCTATGAACTGCCATGTTACAAACACTGGATTGTAGTATCTCAGAATAAAATCAGGCCAGCAGGTATACAGGAGAGAACTTTCATTTACACATCAATAAATTGCTAACCAACAGTGAGGGAAGAGAAATGCAGAAGAGACCCAAATGTTTAATAGTGTTTGGGTAAAACATTTTTTAATGTACCAAAGAATATTATTGGCTCTTTGAACAGATAAGAGAAATGTCAACCACTTGTTTCACAAAAGGGCCTTTATGTGGTACATTAGATTATGCAAATTAGAAGTCTGATGTCAGATGTAAAGAATTTAAGGTACTCGGCCAGAGATGTAACCAATCAGATCTTGGAACAATGAAAAAGTGAGGAAAAAAAGATAGCAACTTTAAGACAAGGAAGAAGTGATCATGACACGAAGAATCAAGGAGACTGAAGGTAGATGGGCAAAAGGATTTAGTTGGTATGATAAATATGCAGAGACAAAAGGTGCAGTATCTTTTCAGAAAAGCACCTCACTTCTGAAACAAAAGAAGAAAGAAATGATGGAAAATAAAGTCATGAAAATAAATGAATATAAAACACTAAAAAGGAATAAGCAAGTGAAGCTGATTTAGATGGGAAGTGGGTCTAGAAAAAAACCATCTAGCTGCATAAATGTAATACGGGGAACAAAGAATAAAAACAGCTCAAGAACAGCACACAATTTACTGTCAGCATTGCTAATAAGCATCACAGGGCTGACGGAAGGTAACAGCTGCAGTCTTTTGGATGAGGCAAAAAAAAATAAAAATCTACCTACCAAAACATTCGGTCACCCTGCAGTACTCACTAGCCTACAGCCACTATGATTGGCGACATGTTGAGAGATTAAATATTCTGGTAGATAGAAATATTCAGAGCAAATGAGAATACTCAGTGACCAATGCCATATGGTAATAGCAGTTAAATCCATAGTCATGCGCAAGAAAACAGCGAACATTCTTCATACAGAAGTCTTCAGCATTTTGTAGAAAGAAGAGAAGTGTTATATTCTACCTGCAGCACACTCCATTAAAAGAGAACTGAAATGATGGGAGCTATATAAATATTTACCCAATGATTTGATATATGCATTTTTTAACTTAACAGACTTTTTTAAAATACCTGTAAGTGTTTTGATCTCTCCATTCAGTGGAACAAATCCTGCCCCAACTCCTGTAGAGGATCCTAGACACAGCAGAACTAGTGCTCTGAACAAAGAAATCCTGGGTCACCAAATCTGGGGACTAATTTAGCCAGTTTGTTCTGAATTAAAGTTTGTACAGGGACTGGATGTTTGAGATGGATTTATTTCGTCCTTAAGTCATACCTTCCTGATTTTAAAGGGCATAATTGTATAGAGATTTTTTAACTGAGCAACCAGAGGCAGAATTAGGTACCCTCCTTGCGGAAGATAAGGGACCTGGCCGACCTCAATGCGGTACAGACCATGGGACGAGGTGGCCGGAAAAGGTTCCTGTGGGAGAAGGGGTTCCTGTACCGAGAATGGGCTCCCCCAGGGGAAATGGAGTCAGGGGGGATCAGGAGGCAGCTGGTGGTACCCCAGAAGTATCGCCGCCAGCTGCTGTGCCGGGCCCATGACATTCCCCTCTCAGGGCACCAGGGAACCTGGCGTACCCAGCAGAGGCTGCTACGGAGCTTTTACTGGCCTGGGGTCTTTGTTACTGTCCGACAGTACTGCGGATCCTGTGACCCCTGTCAGAGGGGGAGGAAGGCCTGGGACAAGGGGAAAACAGCTTTCGCTTACAGACAACCCCCCAACCTAAAGCAAATACTCACCAGCAACCACACATCACTGAACAAAACCACTAACCCAGGAACCTATCCTTGTAACAAACCCCGATGCCAACTCTGTCCACATATCTATTCAAGTGACATCATCATAGGACCTAATCACATCAGCCATACCATCAGGGGCTCGTTCACCTGCACATCTACCAATGTGATATATGCCATCATGTGCCAGCAATGCCCCTCTGCCATGTACATTGGCCAAACCGGACAGTCTCTACGCAAAAGAATTAATGGACACAAATCTGACATCAGGAATCAAAATACTCAAAAACCAGTGGGAGAACACTTTAACCTGTCTGGTCATTCAGTGACAGACCTGCGGGTGGCTATATTACAACAGAAAAACTTCAAAAACAGACTCCAAAGAGAGACTGCAGAGCTAGAATTGATATGCAAACTAGACACAATCAACTCCGGTTTGAATAAGGACTGGGAATGGCTGAGCCATTACAAACGTTGACTCTATCTCCCCTTGTAAGTACTCTCACACTTCTTATCACACTGTCTGTACTCGGCTAGCTTGATTATCACTTCAAAAGTTTTTTTTTTTTTTTTTTTTTTTCTCTTAATTAATTGGCCTCTCAGAGTTGGTAAGACAACTCCCACCTGTTTATGCTCTCTGTATGTGTGTATATATATCTCCTCATTATATGTTCCATTCTATATGCATCCGAAGAAGTGGGCTGTAGTCCACGAAAGCTTATGCTCTAATAAATTTGTTAGTCTCTAAGGTGCCACAAGTACTCCTGTTCTTCTTTGTACCTACCCAAATATCTCCAGTTAAAAAAAAAAGTGCCAACCTCTCTCTGTCCCCCTTCCTCCTCCAGACTTAATCTATAACCCACTGAAGTCAATGGAAAGACACACATTGATTTAAATGGGCCCTGGTTCAGAGTCTATATGACCTGGCACCAGACTACTAAAAACAGAACTTTATCTTGTCTCTCAACCTTAATAGGGTCCCCAGTTGAAACTATGAGCTGAATTTTTAAATCCAGACTCAGCTTGTACCAGCTGAACCCCCAACCTCCTGTATTTATGCACAGTTTGGACAACTACATGGGCAGCTGCTCATTTGGATATGCAGTTACCTAGTTAGCCTATGGAAATATCCCATCTGAACAAACCATGCACCTTCTTCGGACACATTTCTTGCTTTGGCATAGGAATATTATTAAATCCTCTCACCATTAAGGTTGCCTTCCTAGTTGCAATCACTTCAGATTGAAAACTTCATGAATTAAGGTACTTATTAAGGGCCAAACATGCTCCCTGGCACAGGCACTGAGCCTAAATAGCTGTCTTGAGCACTGGAATTCTACAGGGGAAAGGGAAAATGTATCTTCCTTTAAAATATGGGGTGGAGTCATGCTGAGGAGGTTACTTTAGCCTTCATTCTGGAGTAGGCTCTCTGGCTCTAATGTTCCCTCTTTTCAAGGGAGTTGGACTTTAGGATAAATATAATGGTAGATGCTCTGATCTGGCCCCATCCATTAGTCCCCTCCTGTCTTGCTCCCAAGCACTTCATGAATACAGTCATGCACAGAGACCTTGCAGAATTGAACTTGCCGTCATGAAGGTATTGAGCATCTTCAGGGACAGCCTCCATTCTCAGAGGATTCAGCATAGACATGGAAGAGGAGATAAGATTTACGCAAATGAAGCCATATCTATATTTCTTCCCTGAAAAGTGATTAGCAGTCATTTCATAGAGTTCCTCCCATGTGCTCCTTTCCTTTACATCCTGACATCTCACATCTTGTTTTATCCAGAGTAGACATCCCCCAAAAAATAAACCCAACCAATCACTACCTCTCTTCATTTATTTGCATTTGACTTCCAGCGAGCCATTAAATACCAGTTAGAGCCACAACATTTAGGAAACTTTTGTCCTATGTGAAGGTCACAAACAGGATACAAAAGCTTTGAAAGCTAGTATTTTGGGATAGATTAAACTGGCCATTAAAGAAGCATACTCCACTTCCAGAGAAGTATCTCCAGAAGAAATTCTGGTCCATTCAACCATACCCGTGGCAGCCAGAAGGACAGAGAAATAAAGTGCCTTATAAAATTTGCTGGCTTGACACTAGGCTTCCTATCATTCTTTCAGCAAACACTAGAAAATGAGGATACGAGAACCTGATGGAGTCTGCGATCTTGCAAACTCCATCAGGTTTCTCTGTTTTGAGTTCACAAATTTTGCAAAACTTTTTCAAGTTTGCAGTTTTATGGGGGAGGGACCTGTAATTCACATGTACTTGTTTTCAAGGGTGATTCCATTTTAAAAAACATTTTTCTAATTAAAGAGAAGCCTGTACTGTGCAATAGGGATAAAAGAACACCAGCCAAAAGGTAGGCTGGTAGAAGTCAGTTTCTTCAACTATCTAGAACCAACTTTGTGTAATCTAATGTAACCTAATTTTTCCATCACCTACCAACTTTAAAGTTACTCTATATCTGACTGATTTTTCAATAGTTTCTAACAGGATTCTTTTTTTTTTTTTCAATTTTAATCTGCTTTGTAAGACTCAAATTGCTGCTGGAACATACAATGCAGTGGCAGTAAAACAGCTCAGTTCACTCGAGTCAATCTCTTCCATAGCACTAAGCCTGAACAGACAGGCCTGGAACAAGGCATATCCAGCTGTAGGCAGTTCCACTGAATCTTTCTCTCCTTCCCTTACAGAGTGGCTCCACTACTGAGCTCCATCTGCAATGCATCCTCCCCTCACATGTGGAGAAATGGCTGTTAAGTCTACCTAACTGGACAGGATCACAACCTCCCAGAAGGTAAGATGTGTGGAGTTGAATATAAAGTGTGGTCTAAGTTCAGGGTCCTCAAACCACCTACCCACCCACCCCCATCTTTTTTATAGGAATTTTGGGCAAATTTGGATATGTTGTTTCAGTAGCAAAATTCCATGAATCTCAAAGGGAGCAAGAGCAGGTCCTTTCTATTTTGACATATTTTCCAATACTCTACTTAAAAGTTAGTATATTCATTCACCTATCTATTACTCTGACATTAGTGAATCATGCCTATTGTACCGCTATTTATATTTTCCTCCAAGAAACATAAATATAACTGAATGACTTCAGCAGAAATTTCTCTTTTAATCAAAAAGAATAACAAAACAGTACATGGAGGTAATTTCCTGGTATGAAGATGTTAGCCTAAATGTTTTGATTGCATTATGTCAATTTCATAAAATGGAATTTCTAGATTATAAAAGCATCTTGAGCAGATTACAAAATGCTTAAGTGCTGGATATCAGTAATTTAATAAAGTCAATAGGAAGCTGACATTATACTTTTTCCATCTCATCTATGATTTACTCAAAAGCTCTACCTAGGTTTTATATTTCTATGATTTTGTGTATTATTTGTATAAGCAACACTTGCAGATTATGAGTTTAACCAACTTCAGACACTGAAACGACATATAGTCTACTTCAAGTTTAACTTTATCAGCTTCCTCCACTATAGTTTTGACCTAGTTGGCCTTAGTTAATAGAACAAACTGTAATTTAAAGTAGGACACATTTAAGATGAAATAAAGAAATTGTATTTCACTTATAATGTTACAGTTGCTTGTCAAAGAAAATTGTTTAAGCAAGTAATTCTGAAAGTAATTTTACCTATTAAGTGCCAAGTTATGCATAAGAGGGGGAGGATGCCCCATGCTCAGGGGCAAGCCACAATTGCAGTTAGAGCACTGTACTCTATATAAAACAGAATAATACACTACAAACTACAATAACAGTGTAGTCAGGTTAACAGGGTACAGAGAAAAAGAGGCACATGGCATCAAAATTAGAAGCTTCAATAGACCAAGTCCTGAAGTCCCGACTTAGTCTGTACTCAATCAGAATTCTAGCTGAAGAATATTTAGAACTCATATAGCACATCTGATCCATACAGCTCAAAGCGCTTTACAAAAATAGGCATTGAAGTTAATAGGAAATTTGCCTGAGGAAGAAATGAGTAGCATTTGTCTCAATAAGACGCAAAAACATCTAGCGTTAAGCAGATCTAATACATTATATAAGGAAGCAAAGATAAAAGCATCACTGTATCCTGTAATACTGCAGCAGATACTGTAATAAGAACGGTATATGAACATTTTTTTCAGGTCATGATTAGGATTTTTTAAAAGTAAGACATAGTTTCCTAGTATATAGTTTTACTATTGTTTACATAAGAGATTGTGAATGGGATGGGAGGTCCACAAGACAATCATAAAAACCCACTGGCAACCACGGCAATTGCTTATGTGGAAAAGTAATATTGGGAAAGTATTTAATGTAATTTTAGCTGTCTTTATGAAATTTAGCAGCTGGAAACATTCGTTCAGCCAGATCTCCAGACCACTCGCAGTCCACAGATCACAGTTCTGAGAATCTCAGCCAACAATATACCAGAGGTTCCCAAGGAGACTAAAGAAGTTAGGCACCCACTTCCCACTGAAATTCAATGGAAGTTGGACACTTAATCTCCTTAGGTGCCTTTGAAAAGCCCAGTCATAAGGTATATCATTGACGACAACTGTATATTTGCACTTGAGATTATATTATGTATTGTCAATTTTTCATATGTGTATTCCTTTTAATGTTGTAATTTTCTTCGGGGGATCACAGGAGTCTCAAGACTCCTGCCTAACATGCTGGCAGATACACACATTTCAGGATTAATGAAAGCTTGTTTATTGTAGTTCTAATACTACTTTGAGAAAACTAGTTGTCAAAAAGAAAAAAAAAACACAAATAAAACCAAACCACACAACCACCACCAAGAGAAAGGTTAGGGATGGCAAGATAAAATTATTCTACATGAGTAATTCTCTTTGATACCTTTTATAGTAAGATTTTATTTTACAGAAGTCAGCAGAGGAAAACTGTTTTTCATCAGATGATTTTAAATTAGGGGTTCCTGAGTGCCAGAGCCATCTTAACTAACTTCATGATAACATACGTGTATACCCTCAATTAATACATTGATTGAAAGAGTACTTTTTTACCTGTAACAAGATCAGTTTTGCCATACCTACAAGGACAAGATAACCATTCAACATTACTTGAAGAAATAGGCCTGGTCTATACTACCCGCCTGAATCGGCGGGTAGAAATCGACCTCTCGGGGATCGATTTATCGCGTCCCGTCGGGACACGACAATCGATCCCCGAATCGGCGCTCTAACTCCACCAGCGGAGGTGGTAGTAAGCGCCGCCGACAAAAAGCGGCAGAAGTCGATTTTGCCGCCGTCCTCACAACGGGGTAAGTCGGCTGTAATACGTCGAATTCAGCTACGCTATTCACGTAGCTGAATTTGCGTATCTTAAATCGACTCCCCGCTGTAGTGTAGATGTACCCTTAGACATGATAAGCGCTTGGGAAATGGACTTGACATTTACTAGCTCAAAGTCTAAACCCACTAGTTAGAGTGAAAAATGCCTGTGCTGGCAGAACCTCCAAAGCCACATCCTCTGCCATTTAAAGGAATGTGCCTTTTATGATTCATTCATCGTATGAAGCAACAGAGGGTCCTGTGGCACCTTTGAGACTAACAGAAGTTAGTCTGTTAGTCTCAAAGGTGCCACAGGACCCTCTGTTGCTTTTTACAGATTCAGACTAACACGGCTACCCCTCTGATACTTGACATTCATCGTATGGTATATTTATACAATGTGCCAAACAACTGTAACTTGTGGTTCCTGATTTTCTTTTACCTTCTTTCCCTTCCTGGCTGCGCTCTTTCCTTCCTATAAAGGAATACCTTTTCCTGTATTGATTTTTTGGGAGTCTATTGTTTCCTCTTTCTTTCCCTACATTACATGCTTTCCTCCTGCCCTTGATTTTCTCTGTTCCCCTTCTCTTGCCTCAGAGAGCTCTCTCTCCTTCCATATCCCACTACTCTTATATAATTTATCAGTTTCTGTCTCTCCCACGTCCTTTCAGCCATAACTTTACTCCCATCCATTTTTTTATGCATAGGCTTTGAAACAATTAGCAGACACCCTGTTAATAAGTAAACTAAACTAAAATGATGAGCCCCATTGTCCAGGGAAAATATGCAGAGGAGAAGCCAAGTCACTCTGCCCACCCGTGTGTGGATAGTTCTATTACTTCTTTAAATCAGTATCAAGAAGCTAGGCAGGAGGGGCTGGGAAGACTCTGCTTCATTGTAGAAAGAGAATAGATTTAGAGATAAAACTACCTCTCTTTTTCTAATAAGGTCATATATTCCTTCTTAGAGGAGAGGAACTCCTATGACTTTTTCCATTGCATCTAACACTTCCACTTGTTGGGAAAGAAGAAGGTGCTTGGATTCCTATCAGGATGCTGTTCTTGGACCCTATTTGGAGTCTCCATATTTTGTTGCCTTCAGCTAATAAATGAGAAGAGGATGTTGGTGGGAGGTTTCTGCTAATCAGTTCCTCTCACCTTTGGGTGCTACTCTTCAGTGAATAGCTCCATTGCCTACCCCTCCCAGTATTCATGGCTCTTAAGCAGCACCAGAGTAAAGAGGGACCTGATCCTTGACAGTTTCACTCCTGCCCAGCTCACTTTCACCTGAGGTCCTACCAAACCTACATTATTCCAAGACATAATCAAAGCCCACAGCAATTCTAATATCTAGCCAAAGCCACAGCACCATGCAGATTATTGCATGAGGCAGCCAGTGAGCCTCCAACATGATCCCAAGCCTTCCTGTGACTCCAATACCCTTCTGCCCTGAAGATGGGCTGGTGCCTAATTTTAAGAAAAGGGGGACCATTACCCAACTCCCAATCTCAGCAGAGGTGGGAGAAGTAACTATCTACCTTCCCCTCTTTCATTTTAGTCTAACCCCAACTGCCTGATGTGGCAATCCTGAATAACAAACATCAACTAAGTGAACCACAAACCTGTGCATATTCACCAACAGACTAAACTGCTGACCAGGGAAACCCATACAATTACTTCAGAGCCCAGATATACACAAATGGCTGTAACTGTGAGAACCTGTCCTATAGAATCATAGAATATTAGGGTTGGAAGAGACCTCAGGAGGTCATCTAGTCCAATCCACTGCTCAAAGCAGGACCAACACCAACTAAATCATCTCAGCCAACGCTTTGTCAAGCTAGGCCTTAAAAGCCTCTAAGGATGGAGATTCCATCACCTCCCTTGGTAACCCATTCCAGTGTTTCACCACCCTCCTGGTGAAATAGTGTTTCCTAATATCCAGCCTAAACCTCCCCCACTGAAACTTGAGACCATTGCTCCTTGTTCTGTCATCTGCCACCACTGAGAACAGCCGAGCTCCATCCTCTTTGGAACCCCCCCTTCAGGTAGTTGAAGGCTGCTTTCAAATCCCCCCTCACTCTTCTCTTCTGCAGACTAAATAAGCCCAGTTCCCTCAGCCTCTCCTTGTAAGTCACGTGTCCCAGCCCCCCAGTCATTTTCGTTGCCCTCTGCTGGACTCTCTCCAATTTGTCCACATCCCTTCTGTAGTGTGGGGGGACTAAAACGGGACAGAATACTCCAGGTGTGGCCTCACCAATGTCGAATAATCACTTCCCTCGATCTACTGGCAATGCTCCTACTAATACAGCCCAATATGCCATTGGCCTTCTTGGCATACTTTTTTAACTTGCTGGCAAGAATACTGTGAGAGACCGTATCAAAAGCTTTGCTAAAGTCAAGATATATCACATCCACCGCTTTCCCCATATTCACAGAGCCAGTTATCTCATCATAGAAGGCAATCAGGTTGGTCAGGCATGACTTGCCCTTGGTGAATCCATATTGACTGGTCCTGATCACCTTTCTCTCCTCCAAGTGCTTCAAAATGGATTCCTTGAGGACCTGCTCCATGATTTTGCTGGGGACTGAAGTGAGGCTGACCGGGTTCTCTTTCTTCCCTTTTTTAAATATGGGCACTATATTTGCCTTTTTCCAATCATCCAGGACCTCCCCGATCGCCACGAATTTTCAAAGATAATGGCCAATGGCTCTGCAATCACATCAGCCAACTCCCTCGGCACCCTTGGATGCTAACCCATTTAGCCATACTGACAGAGCTACAGGAAAAACGATTTTCCATGTGAGAAATAACCTGATGAGAAGTGTAGGGGAGGTCAGGACATAAAGAGGACTGTGTCTCCTAGGGGCTGTCATTTTGAGTGGAAGAATCCTACTGTACCCCAGCAAATCCCACCAATTGCTAGTAGCACTGGTACTGGCCACCATTAGCCTCTCTCAACAGGGAAGGCTTCTATCGCCTGGCAGTTGCCATGACCATCCCCTGCCTTCCACTCCCTGGTGGTGTGTGGGTCCTGTTGTGTAAGCCCACAATCCAGTCAACTAAAGATATTGGTTAGCATTAACAGAGAATCTCCCAGGCATAGGTATTAGATGAATGTTTATTGGTCTAGTAAGTGATGGCAACAAATCTCTCATTAGCTTAAAACTGTAGCTATTGTACAGTAGATGTGTTTAATTCTGCCATTCTCTTCCTACACTGAGTTATACTAAGTGGTGTATCTAAGCAACTTTGCTTCTTTACACACTAATCATTTTCAAATCAACATCTGCATCCCTTTGTCAATTGGCCCTCCTTTATTAGTATCCCTGAGTGGATATGAATATTATAATTTCTACTTTAAAAGTGTTCTCAAAAATAAAGAATGTGGAGGATCAACATGTCAGCTTGCACACCAGTAAGAGACTATATCACTCATCAGTTCTTTTAAGATTTGTGATTCTATTGAGATGCTATGTATTGAAATATCTCACAAACATGGAAAGGGCGGTCTCCAGTGACAACAATATGTCAACGATGTCAAAACACTGTCAAATAAAACTGCTATTCTTACTGTTCAGACTTTATCAGCATGTAGTTTCCACTGTTATTTTGTAATTGTCACTATGTTTTCATAGTTCCAGCCCTACATGATTAATAATTTTACACACACTTCCATTCAGATATAACATAGGAATGTTTCTGAACATTCAAGAGCTATACTCTTCATAACACAAGACCAATTTTTTCCTCTTTAATATGTATAACTTTTTATTTGTGTGCCAAAGAAAACATCTTGTGTAATTTCTTTGTTTACTCGGTGTTAAAATGACATTGTATGAAGACAGCAGAGTACAGTGTAAAGCTATATGAAATGTTTGCACTGAAATTGAAGACAAAAAATTGAATATTACAGCATTAAAGTATGAAATCAAAAATTGTCCTATTTTTGTTGAAAAAAAATTGGGACAAAGTCATCACAACATTTTGACACAAAAATGGGCTGCCTTTGAATAAAACTGAAAACGACTAAAATGCACTGGATTATTGGTGAAACATTAGCAAAAATCACTCAAAATGAAATTCCAAACACATCTGTTAAAATTTCTCAATTTTGCATGGGTCCTGTTGCTATGGTAAACACAGAAAGCTTTTATTGTGTATGCAGCTCTTAAGGAGGCATGTGAAGTGGTTCACTCACCACTGGTGCACCTCCTTGTAACTATGCATGATGTAGCACCTCTCTCCCCAGCTGACACCTCTTGCTGATGGTTCGTCTGGTAGTCTGCCCCTTCAGTGACTCAGCCCTCCTGCCAGGCCAGTAGCTGTGTCTACCCTTCTCAAGGTATACAAGTAGCCCCACAAAGGGCAGCCTCACTGTCAGACAAGGGATTCCAGGGCTCACTGAACTAAGGTCCCAGAGTTGTTTCCCTCTGAGTTATAAATTCTTCCTAGTCCATATTCACTTGTATTCAGGGTAGGCTTTTTGCTTTCAGCCCCATTCAGGAGTGGGTAGGGGAAACCTGGGCCCACCCACTCTACCAGATTTCAATCCAGGGCCCTGTGGTGGGCAGCACCATAAAGGTGCTGTGCTGCTGCTCTCCTGGATTGCGTCCTAGCACACTCCTTACACAAAAAGGCAAAGCAAACACATCTAAATAAAAATAAATTGAGGATAAATCCCAGATGTTGCAAGTATCCAACATCCTTTTTAGCTCAGCAGATCAGGTAAGTTCTCAATAGTCAGGGACCCCAGGCAGCTGGATCTTCTATAGCAGAGGCTTCCTCAGAGGAGCTAACACTATAGGTCTGTTCACCTCCACTAGCTGCCTGCTACTGAACTGCTCTGTGGCTGCTCCTCTTTCAAGCTCCTCCTCCAGCCCGTGCATGCTTTGTAGGCGGCGCAGAGTGGGGCTGCCTAGGACCAAAGTAGCTCTTTAACCCCTTCCTCTCCAGTGAGGGGTTTGTACATCCTCTCACAAGGCAACATTGTTTAACAGAGAGACTAGCAGTGAATGAGGATACCTGAGCTCTACTCCTGAGTCTGCCACTCAATTTTGTGTGACCTTGAGAAAGTTAATAAACATATCTTTGCTTCAGTTACCCCCAGAGGAATAAAATTGGTTACCTATATTTGCCAAGGATTCTGATATATTTGGATGAAAGACACTGCATAAGTACAAAATATTATTAGAGCTACAAACATTTTAAAATACAAAAAACTAAATCCTATATGGTTGTCTATTTTTTCCACAATCCTCTAAAGTTCTTATGTTAGTGTCAATTATAAAGAATTAAATTTTAACTTCAAGAAAAGAGTGAATTATACATAATATACAGCAGGCAACTGTGAATTATGAAGCTATAATTCAATCAAGGGGTTCTAGTAAATTCATAATCTATGAAAGTGAAGGAAAAATTAGACTGAATTCAAGCACAATATCCAGTATTTTATATCGTATGTTTTATCCTTCCTTCTTCCTCTGACAGAATGAATTTTTTCTGCTCCATTTTGTGACTCATTTAATCCCTTCCTTACCACTTTATATAATAAAACAAAATAATGATATGCAGTTGCAAATAATTAGATACTTACAAGCAAAGCAATGAATATTTTCCTAATTAGGGCCCAATTCCAGAGTTACTACATGCACTAAGGACTTGATTTACCAAAACAATTAAACACATACCTAACTTTAAGCATGTGCTTAAATCCCATTGATATCAATCAGGATGTAAATCCCCTTGAAGTCTATGTAAGGTTTACATGTAGAAACACAGTAGAATATAAATAGTTGTAGCCTCAGTAATCAATAATTTTATTGCAATTTAATCTGATCTAAAGTACTTAGGTGGTACAGATTTTTCAAAAAGCTTTTAGAGTTTTGAAACTGAACTAGAAGGTAATGATTTTATCCCTGTTTTGATTATATAGTGGCTTTAAATAGCTGTCCGTATTTATAGTATGTTGGAATATATATAGGTTGTCTGACGAAGATCTCGGACAAAGGTGAAATTTCCTGTATGCCTCCCTGCAATGGGAAATTAAAATGCCTGGCATTTTTCCTTTAGTCAATGTCTATTTGTTTTTGGTTTGAAGATAACATTAGCCTGAAGTGATATTTTTTTAAATGAGGAAAATACTTTCAGTGTATTCAGACAATGGTAGGGCTCAAAACGTGTCTGCTTCGTAACCTGCCTACACAGAACCTGTTTCCACAGTCCTCCTCTCTTCTATTTAATGTCACTTTCACATTAGTAGCACCTGCAGTTGCAGTCACCATAATGACGTGAGATCCTCAACAGGCATGAATCTTAGGCCAAAGTCTGAGATTATACACAGGTGCAATCTATTATGTTGGTGGCTTCAAGGTTGCCAGTGGCAGCCATGCAACTAGTGTAAAACAATGTATGAGACTCTCCCCTGAATCCTAAGTGATGACAGTTAGCTTCATCGGGTTTATTGAGCTGTAATACCAGGTCCAGATCTTGCAATTATGATTCAAGTAGAAATCAGGGAGCATGTGTGCCATACATACATTGATGGCCAAAAGATTTTGAATTTGAGCACATGGAATACATAGACACCATTAGTGGAATGTGCTTATATCACTGGAAGGAGAATCTTTACTATTGGGAATACTATTTAGCTTATGTTTAAACTTAACTAATGGGAAAGGCATGCAAATGTGTATTTATTTGGCTCAAACATTTCAAGCTGAGTTCATTTCTGGGACATCATATTTGTTTCATTCAGTCTGACAGACCTCTTGAGGTCCCTTCCAACTCTGATATTCTATGATTCTATGATTCTATGACATCTATATTTCATGATAATGCCTTTCCTCTGATAACCCACTGTTAGTAACTTTCTCTTCCTGTGACTCTCCACCCTGGGCCAAATTCTCCTTGAATTACTTATGGAAGTAATCATTTGACCTTCTCTGCACAATAGTTTATGTTTCTTATCACTGTTTCAATAGTGTTTTCATTAAACACTGCCAATTGCTGAGAGAACATTAACTCCTTCAAAACTACCATAGTGCAAACATAAGTGCATATCAAGAAACCTGGGAAGCAGTGAAATGTGGGATGGGATGGAAAGTTTGTGCTCCCTCTCCACCAAAACCTGTATAGGGGGCACACAATTTTCTGGCGCCTCAGAGGCATGTTTTCTTCCACATTGTTATCTTCACATGCACTTGTGGGAGCATAGATCTGGATGATTTTGAGGGTACTATTTTGGTTCAATCGGAGGTAAAGCACCCTGATACGCGATGACTTCAAATAGCATGAGACAATTTTCGAAGACCATTCCTTGTTTACTCGAGCCTGTCACTACCATTTCTTTAGGATGAATCCAACTCCTCCAATTGTCCTCGTGCCTTCTCCTTTTCCTGGAATGACCGTGCTTCCATCCCTCCAGCTGACCTCCATCTCCTTCTTTTGTCGGGTTTCGCAAACACCCAGCATATTGCAGGCTGTTTTTGCCTTTTCCTCCATACAGTCGTTTATCGATTCCTCCCTTGTCAGTGTTCTGCAGTTATAAGTGCATACTGAGAGAGTTGTCCAGTTTCCTTTTGGTGACCTGGCATCTGAGATTCTTTGCAGCCTCTCATCATTCGAATGCCTCACTGCTTCCGGAGTGGGGATCGAGGGACATGCCGAGACCTGAGACTTGGTTTTCCATGTTGTTTTCGCCATTGTTTTCAGCCACCCGCTGGCTGGGCTGTCAGTGATGCGTTTACCTCAACTTAGCTAGTTTACAGCCTCAGAAAGAGGGATTATACGCCCCTCCACAGAGGAAGCAACCCCCTCGCTGGGCTGACAGTCTGACACCTTGATAGCATGGTTAGACCTGCCGGAGAATGCACTCCACTACCATCGCAGTCGAACAGCCAGGGTCACTGCTGCGCCACGCTGAGGCTTTATTTAGATGTAATAATGTACGGATACATTTTTATTTGTGTTGTATTTAAGTATTGCATGCATTTATACAATTGCTACATATTAGATGCAGCTTATGGGATATGCAATACATATCCTTATAACATACTCAACAGAAGGAGTAAATTTTCAAATCTTCAATTGATGTCGTAGTTGCTGGAATAAACAGTTTTTGAGATGAATGACATCTTGGTTGGGTAATGTTTGGAAAATGCTGACTTTATAGAGCTTATATGTGGTCATGTTGAAGCAAATATGATGTTATTGGAACTCAGTGATGCTGACAGACCAGTTACCAGTTCATGCCAAGGCCCCTAGACCCCACTGAACACTTACAAATGCATAGCTGGGAACCAGTCTGGCTCACCTATGTGTTACAATTGTTAGAATAGATGTTAAGTTGATAAGAAAATGTTTAGTGTTAGACTTGATGAAATGCTTGTAGGATGCTGCATGTCAATACATGATCTCACTTATAGCATCTGTAGGCCATGCTATAAACTTATATTGAGTGTTTACCTTGTAACCCTCTGAAATTGTGTAACTCACCAAACAGGAAAGAAGCATTGTATAGATGTATTTTGTATGTGTATCTGCTTTAACTCTGTAAATAATTCTCATTTCTTTTTCTTAGTTGATACATCTTAAATTAGTATTATAGAATTGGCTACAAGTGTTGTCTTTGATTTGAGATCTGAGGTACAATTGATTTGAGGTAAGTGACTGGTCTTTTGGGACTGGGAGTAACCTGAATATTGTTGTGATTTTTGGTGTAAGGGACCATCTCATAAAGGCAACCCTGCCTAGGTGGACCAGAGTACCCAAGTGGACTGTCGGTGACTCCATGATAAGGCTGTTGTAGTGCCTGAGGAGTTCACACTTGATACTTGGTTGGTGAAATCTAAGTATAGAACAAACAGCGAGTTTGGGGTTTGTGCCCTGTTTCTCAACAGTCTGCTCTGATGTTGGCATTCACAGTTGTGAGCCACCCTAGACAGCCTGACAAACTCATATAGTACCTACTGTACCAGAAGCAATGGATCAAGTTGTAATTCATTGCAGCCTATTCTGCAGAGAATATCTGTGCCAGATAATAGCATTTTAAAAGTGAACTTTTTCTTTTTAAGAAGTTTAGAACAAAAGTTGCCTCTCCCCCTACTCCTAGAATCTGTTATTCACTAAACACAGAATGCTTCATAATAATTTATCATTTAGATGAGGAGCAAACAAAAATTAGAAAATATATGTAAAGATTCTTATAAAGATGATTTTAGAAAGTAAACACTTTATGGACAAGAGCTATTATAAATACAACTGTTTTGTTCTTTTGTTGTGTAGACTTTAATGAGCATCCAGTTATATTTTCATGATTAATTTAGTACTGAAAAATAAGTTGGACAGCATCCAAATTATGATAGATAATATATTTTATAGTGACTTCCAGCTGAGTGTTTGTGAAGTACTTTGGAAGTATTAGTAAATTAAGCCTCTCACAATACCCACATGAAGTACATATAGTTATATCCAGTTCAAAGATGTATCTGCAGTAGAGCACAGTACACTAATCAAACCTCAAGGTAAAAATGGCATGTATAATCATAACAAGGTCCACATCCAAAACAAAAAGTCATTAGCCTTACAAAAGAAGAATCAGGCACCTGGCAGCAGCTGTGGATCTACTAAAATCCTTATTTGTGAACTATATTTGTCCAACATCAAATAATATTGCTAACACAAATCTAGCCAAATCTTCCAGTTGCTTCTCCTACATATTAACATTATTTCTCGGCCTCAGCCAAGTAAACTGCAGCCTCTGAAGACCCTGGGTCCTCTGCTCCATTGCACAGCATGATGGGCCATAATGGAGACATACACTATCCATATTCCATAGTGGGCTGGCAGCATCATGGCTGGTAATAACACCATAGAGGTTCCAAGGAAAGGACAGTAACAACATGATACCTTAAAAATACACACAGTGCAGAACTTCAATGTTTTTAGTAACTTTGTACAAAATAAATCCATGAATTTAAGCCTAAAAATTTTCAGATAATTTGTATGAATGATTGCTCTGGTTTATTTCAAAATACCATGAAATGTGGGGGGTGAGGGTGGGAGAGGGGAAGTGGTGGTTTTTTTGTAGCAGGGGAGGTGGAAAGGCACATGTGATTTCAAAGGTGGCAGGACAAATGTGTTAGTCTAGAGTTGTACCAAACAACTGCACAAATATACTTCTACGCATTTATCTTGAGTATGTGACTAACTTAACCAGCATAGAAACCTTTCAAAATATGTACTAAAACACTCAAAGTAATACTATCTTGTCATGCTAAGGCTGAGATAGAAAATCTGAAGTATGGTGTGGCTTCCATATTGGAAGAGACTGAAGAAACAAGGATTACAGGAGAACAGTTTTAAATGGTTTCAATTTAGGCAATAAAAATTATGAAGAGTAAAATAAAAAGTGATCAGACCCATCGACACTGTCCTACAATAGAATAAGCAGCCAATCAACAACATTAATAGCATGCAGATTAAAACCAAATAAACAAATACTTCACACTGTGGTTAGTCAGTCTGTAGTTATTCTGTGGTCATCTCTCCCAGTCAGGCTTGGTGGGAGGCCACTCTGCCTCACTACATCACACAATAAGCAGTCAATTAGCAGGCTAGGGCTCTGTCCCTCTGTTCAGAGCACAGCAGCACACAGTCTATTGCCCAGGTTTCTGGCTGGGGCAGGCAGCAATCTACAGTTTATAGCTCTGGTCCTTTGGGTGGGGCAGAGCAACAAGCAATAGTTAGCCCCAAACCTCATGGCTTGGGCAGACAGCAATTTAGAGTGTAGGAGCCGTGACACTCAGGTGAGACAGAGCAAGGAGCAGTCTTTAGCTTCAGCCTTCAGGCTGGAGCAGACAGCAATCACAGTCTAGGGACTCACTGCCTCTTGGCTGGGGCAAGCCACAAACAGGGCACAGGCGTGCCGGCCTAGAGTGAGTAGGCCGCCACCCCAGGGTTGGGGTTGGTGGTAGGGGGATCTGGACCCACCCTACTCCACCGGGTCGCAGCCCAGGGTTCTAACAGTGGTGGGTTGTCCCGCCACTGGGACAGTGTGGATCCTACAGAAATACTGACTCATTTCCTGGCCACACAACTGGACTATGTCTGGTTCTCCTGGGCTATTTGCTACTGCCCTTCCTTGGCATGACTTCATAGTCCATAGTCCCTCAGTCTCTCTGAGTATATGGCAGACGGCAGCCCCATCAACTATCCTCCACAGTGGTCTCCTCTGGGAGCAGGGCACTGCACAGCTTGGACTCTGGCACGGAGTTCCACAGCCATGTAGAGACATCTGACTCCTTCCCTAGCTCCAGCCCAAGTGAGCTTAGGGCATCCCTCTTATACTTCCTGTCCCGCCCTTCTGTTTCCAGCACAGGGGGTGGGGCTGGCTTCACTCTGTCCACCCTGGGTGTGCAGAGCAGTTCCTCCCCATCAGACTTGAAGGGAGGCCACTCTGTCTCACTACACCCGAGGTGGGCAAACTATGGCCTGGGCCACATCCGGCCCGCGGGTCCCTCCTGCCCAGCCCCTGAGCTCCTGCCCCAGGAGGCTCACCCCCAGCCCCTCCCCCGCTGTTCCCTCTCCCCTGCAGCCTCAGCTCGCCCCGCCGCCGGTGCAATGCTTTGGGCGGTGAACTCCTGGGGCAGCGCAGCTACAGAGCTTGGCCTGACCCAGTGCTCTGTGCTGTACAATGGCGTGGCTGGCTCCAGCCAGGCGGCACAGCTGTCTATCCTGCTACTCTGGGCGGTGCGCATGTAGCGCTGTCAGCCACTGGTACTCCAGGCAGCGCAGTAAGGGGGCAGGGAGCGAGCTGGGGAGGGTTGGATAGAGGACAGGAGAGTTCAGGGTGGTTGTCAGGAGACGGGGGTGTGGATAGGGGTCAGGGCAGTCAGAAGGCAGGGAACAGGGAGGTTGAATGGGGGCAGGGATCCTGGGGGGGGCAGTCAGGAAGGAGAGAGGGTTGAATGGGGTGGCAGGGGGAAGTCAGGGACAGGCGTTCTGGGGGCAGTCAGGAGACAGGGATAAGGGGTGGTTGGATGGGGAAGGAGTCCCGGGGGGGCAGTCAGGAAGGAGGGGGGATTGGATGGGGTGGCTGGGGGTTTGGGACTGTCAGAGGATAGGGAACAGGGGGGTTGGACTGTGTGGAAAAGAAAATCCCTGCAGTTTTGAAAGATGCCCCAACACACTTGATCCCCATTAGAGGAAAAGCAGGGCCAAAAATTGGAGGTTCAACAAAATAAAAGCAAGTCTATCAGATGAAAGAGTTAAAAGAATGATTTTTGGCATTAGCTAAGGCAAAGAGATACTTAACAGCGGATTGAAACTAGATCCTAATCTTCTCTGATTTAAACCCTGATATAGAGCAGAGAAAAAAAAACACTCAGACAGGACTTTGAATGAAAATAGGTTTGCAACAGTTCTGCATCCTGTTTAACTCAAAGTTACTTATCGAGGGGAAAAAAAATGTTGGGATATTACTTCAGCATTTCATTTACAATTTCAGACTTTTACATGGTCATGAATTTCTGGAGGCCCAAGCTTCTTCAGAAGAGGACTGATATATCATCTGTTATATGAGAATAATGCTATATTTGATTGACTGATCACAAATTTTAAGTTAATAGCTTGTGGAAAACTCACTGATTATGAAAGTGTCATGGCAGAAGATGCAAGGTTTATATATTGTTGTTAATATTATCATAGCATCAAAAATGGTACTATGTATTTTACAGACATATTAGACATTTCCCTGCCCCTAGGAGTTACAATCTAAACACAGAGAATACAAAGAGTGGGGGAAGGAATACAGCATAAACAGAAGGTAATTGAGTTTTATGACTGGCACACATCTTGTTACCTGTGTCATTTTGCTGTGGGATTTTTTAGTTTCTTTAAGTTTCAGTGTTGTTAATATATTGTAAGCTACATCATTTCTGACTTTTTTTCCCTCTTTAAATTAGTACTCTGGTTATCCTGTGCTTAAAGAGAGTACCGTGAAGAATATGAATCCTTGCTGCAACTCTGAGATCCAATCCTGCTTATTACAGAACTTTGTCACCATGAAGCATAGTCCCAGTGCAGACAATAAATAAGTGACTTCTCAGTATAGTAAACATTTATTTTTTGATGGTATAGTATAAGAACTTAGATAATGTAGGTGGATTATATAATTTAAATAGATGTGCAAGTAGGTATCAGTTTTCCAGTGGTGACAGCTGTGCTGAAGGTTCCAGACCAACAACATTACAGGCATGAACTTCTCCATTGTTGGGATCTGCAGAGACAATCTTCAATGGAGTCTGTGCAATGTCTCATTCAAGTTACCCCTTCTGGGAATTTATTTTAATTAAGCTACATACCTGTGGGCTAACACTGTATCTGTTGCTTTTTGTCTTATTTTTTGTATTCTCCTTAATAAAAGAGGACTGAGTAAAAGGTGTTGTTTTATGGCTCCATTGAGCCGCAATACTGTGTGTGTGTGTGTGTGTGTGTGTGTGTGTGTGTGTGTGTGTGTGTGTGTGTGTGTGTGTGTGAGAGAGAGAGAGAGAGAGAGAGAGAGAGACGGGTAAATCTGTTTGTGGCATATCCCTGATTGTCATGAATATTTCAGAATGGAGATCCCATTTTCCATGGTCCATCCACTCTCTGCTTACCCATAAGCTTCTGAATTTAGTAAAAGATGAGATAAAAGATCTTCCCCTCCACAGCTTTGAGATTCTTCTTCTTGGAAGAGTTTTTAACAGGTCATCTATCCAAACCACAATTGCTCTGGCAAAGCATGCAGAAAACACTATGATTTTGAGAGCTACTCATGAGGCTCTTTAGTGAAGATTCTATTATTCTACCCTTTGATTCTTCTGGTAGAAAATCTTCCACTGAAGAGATGTCTTCTATTACGCAAGCTGCTGCCATGTCCACTTTTGTCAAGTTGACACAACCTGTGGTTCTTCCCGAATGTGTAAAGTGTTAGTGTTCATCTGTTCATTCTCTGTGATTTAGTAAAATGTTCTCACTCTAACTTTATGATGTCTTCCAGCAGTGTGTAAGAATGTAATGCTTTGCTTCTACTTCAAGTAGTTGAAACATATATTGCTTTAGGTATGCTTTCCTTTCTGTCTGTGTCTGGGATCCTGTAGGTGAAAACCCAGAGTTTTCACCACCCATTTCCTGAGGTGTCTTTTTCATTATCTTGCATCAAGAATTTCCCTTCTTTAATGTGTCGGGGGACACTCACCTCTCTTGAGTGCCTCCTAGCAGATAAGTGTGGTACTGCAAACTTTTCGTGCCCCTGCCCTCATTTGGTAGGTCTTCAGTGGCTCAGTCCTTTGGCTAAGTCATACAGTCAAAATGGAGGAACCCCTTCCAGGGAGCAGAGTTCAACAAACTGTCGGCCCTCACCAGGATCTTCAGCCCCGTCTCTGGGCTCTTTAAATCTCACCCTCCACTCTGGCTTCTAAATAAACTTTGTCCTCTTCTCTGGGCTTAGGCCACTTTCCCAGTTTTCAATGGGGGAATGCAGGCCCCAACACAGGGACCTTATAAACTGCAGCCACATACTGCTTCCTTTAATTGGTTCCTGCTACATTCCCTGGGCCTCTTCCCACTTGGTCTCTTTATCTCCATCCATTACCTTAGGGTTAGAGCTCTCAAGACCTCTCACTCCTAGGTTTAGCAAATGCAGCCCATCGAGCTCCTTGGGCCAGAGCAGAGCACCCTTTATTGCCCCTTTGGCCTCAGCCAGGAATTGCCCTGCTAACACTCCACAGCTCCTTTTACCTGAGCCTCCTGGGCCCTGATTGGCTATTTCCATGATCCCTCTCTATTCAGGCCTGGAGGACCCATCTTCACTACTCCTTCATGGGGCGGGGTGTAGTAGGATCACAGCGCCTCCAGCAGGAGGCCACAAAGGGCCAGGTACATCCTGTCATACTTACTTAAAGAAAATAATTAGGGTTGCCAGGTGTCCGGTTTTTGACCAGAACGCCCAGTCGAAAAGGGACCCTGGTGGCTCCAGTCAGCACCACTGACCGGGCCATAAAAAAATCCGGTTGGTGCAGTGGGGCTAAGGCAGGCTCCCTACTGCTGCTTTCGAGAGCTGCTTGAGGTAAATGCCGCCTGGAGCCTGAACCCCTGACCCCCTCCCATGCCCCAACCCCCTGCCCCAGACCTGATCCTCTTCCTGCCCTCTGAAGCCCTCAGTCCCAGCCTGTAGCCACCTCCTGGACCCCAAACCCCACATCCCCAACCCCACCGCAGAGTCCGCACCCACAGCTGGGGCCCTCACCCATCCAGTGCACCAACCCCCTGCCCCAGCCCTAATCCCTCTCCCCTCCGAACCCCTTGGTCCCAGCCCAGAGCTCCCTCCTGCACCCCAAATCCCTCATACCCAGTGCCACCCCAGAGCCTCCCAGCCGAAGCCCTCACCCACCCCCCCGTGCACTAACCCCCTACCCCAGCCTTGATCCCCCTCCAAACCCCTTAGTCCCAGCCCGGAGCACCCTCCTGCACCCCAAGCCCCTCAGCCCCACCCCAGAACCCACACCCCGAGCCGGAGCCCTCCCGCCCTCCCACATTCCAACCCACTGCCTCGGCCCGAAGCCCCCTCCTGCACCCCGAACTCCTCATTTCTGGCCTCATCCCAGAGTCCACATCCCCAGCTGGAGCCCTCACCCCTCCTACCCCAACCCCCTAAGCCAGCCCAGTGAAAATGAGCGAGAGAGTGAGGTTGGGGACAGTGAGCGACTGAGGGAGGGGGGATGGAGTGAGTGGGGCACAGGGCCTCGGAGAAGGAGCAGGGCAGGGACTGGGCCTTGGAAGAGGGGAGAGGCAAGGGTGTGCGGTTTTGTGCAAGTAGAAAGTTGGCAACCCTAAAAATAACTGGCTGTCTCTCTGGCTTCTTATTTAGACACTTCAGTCCATTTTTGTGCTCTTAGGGCTTGTCTACACAGGACATTAAGGAAGTCAATCAAAATTAGAGATGAATTTGAAATGGATTAATTAATCTGCATTAAACCACTGTGTGGACACTCATTCAGAATTAAACTGATCTTAGTTTGGTTTAATTAAGATTATCTTTAGGCAATGCCTTCATGCCTGCTGTACTGTGGATTCTTACGTGAAGAGCGCAGCATATACTTTTAGTTTTAAGAATTGCTAAATAATATGAATTCTATAGAATCTCAGTGCTTTGAGCAGTCCAAACAACCAATAAATTTACCCTCATTTATACATATATACACAATGTTTATCTACAATCTTATAAAACTCATTTTTTTCATATAAAACAGTCTCTTAAATATAAATTATGGACAAACAGAATAAAATCAACTGGTGTGAATGTCAGCTCCCAAAGTCAAAACAAGATGATTGTAACTACTAAAACATTTAACTAGCTGATATCTATGAAGGTTTGCTGCCTGGCTCATCTCTGTAATATTGGTATTAAAAGCTCAAGCACGGTGCAAGAATTGACCAAAACAGGAATTACAAAGTTTATTTAAGATCTGTTCTGCTCTTAACTCTCTGGAGCAAAAAATATCAGTTATACTACAGCGTATAACTTAAATACATAACTGAATTGAACTGAATCATTCCCATGTGATCAAATGTTTCTTAAAGCACAAACAAGGTTCTACTATCCCTGTCTATCCTAAGCTCATGTTTGAATATTATCTAGGTTATCAAATGCTATAAATTTTCCCTCTTTAAGTATGTTCAATGGAGGGACAGTGCTGCTTTTAGTCAGCACTTTTTACATGTTTCTCCAGCTTCCCAATGGCAGGGCTGTTATGGCAGATGCTCCGGTTTCATTCTTAACACATCCCAGATATTTCCATCTTCCTTTCTGGATTACTTTGGAAAAAAGGACTTGAACTCCGACAAGTTCAATAAATGTATTCCATTTAAAGAGGTATTTGCTTTCAAAGGCATTTCAATGGCTGTCTGTACCTTTGGTAGGTTTCCAGTATTCACATCAATACGTGAAGGTGGAAATAACATTTGAGTTGAATATTCATAGTTTGGTCTTTAAGTTGTAGATTTTCAGTGACCAAATCTTGTTTAAGCGGGTGAATGCAAATCCCGTGTTGCCAATTCATGACACTGGCTTTCATGTTACTGCCAAAGTATTCAATTGATTCTTGTATTTCTTTGTTTTCTGACATAATGCTTAAGTTGGGAGTTGTACAGGTTCTCATTAGATTTGTTTTCAAAACTAAATTATTAACCCCATCTTTTTTTGCAATTCTGGACCATCTTTTGGCCTTTTCCTCAGATTTTGGCTAAACTGTCACTTACGTCGCCAGCAAATTCTAGTGTACTGTTAACCCATGAGATGCCTGTGTTATATCCATCTACACTTTTTCTCATAATGAAGTCAATGGCAATGCCAAACAGGAGAAGTGAGAGAATGCATACTTGTTTGACACCAGTGCCTACATTAAACCATTCACTGAAAGTCTGTGTTTACTTTAACTGTGTAAGCTGCACCTTGATATAAAGCTTTCTTTCCCTGACCTGACCCTGGGTCAGCAAGGGCCTTTACCATAGACAGCATTTACTTCACCCACATCTTATGCATGGAATCATTTTGGTTCCTGGAAACTCTCTGGACTACCATCTCCTGCTGCTATCAGCTTCTAGTTTTAAGCCAGGAGAGGGAGTAAAACGTATCTTTAAGGAATCCTTTTAAGACTATAATGAGCCTCATGTGTCTTTAAAACATATTACAGCAGTGGTCCCCAACGCGGTGCCCGCAGGTGCCATGGCGCCCACCAGGGCATTTATGTGCGCCCGCCTAGTGCCCAGCAGGGGAGAGAAGCTGCGGCCCCGTGCCTGCCGGAGACAGAGAACTCCGGGGCTGCAGGCTGCAGGCGCCGGTGTTCTCAGTCCCAGGCAGGCACAGGGCCGCGGCTTAAGCCAGAGAGAACCACAGCCCCATGCCTGCTGGGGACAGAGAACTCCAGGACTGCAGGCTGTGGGCGCCAGTGTTCTCGGTCCCCGGCAGGCGCGGGGCCCGCCTAGTGCCCAGCAGGGGAGAGAAGCCGGGGCACCACGCCTGCTCGGGACAGAGTACTCCGGGGCTGCGGGGGCCGGTGTTCTCTGTCCTCACGGCTTCTCTTGGCTTCTCTCTGGATTCATATATTATGTAATATTAAATATGATGTTTTTCATATTATTTAATGTACAAATACAAAATAAGCCTTGAAAAATTGTTGGTGCCCCCCACACTCTTCTGAAAACAGGAATGTGCTACTGGACACAAAAAGGTTGGGGACCACTCTGTTACAGTATTCAAGAAGCCTCCTGTTTAGAGTATACTGCGTATTTTTTTCAAAGCAAAACCGTTTGAATAATGAAATAGGAAAAATGTCTGGAGATGAATACTTGGTGTTAAAACTAATGGCAGAATAGCATTCATTCTTAATATAAAAATATACAAACAATAAATAGAAAAACATTGATTATTCTTATAGAATCCTAAATAGTTATTAAGGTACTGAGCCTTTTAATAAAGAAGTAGATATTTTTAGAGCTAAAGCAAAGTAACAAAACCCCTTTAACAAATTATCCTTAGGAGATTATTAGAGTTTTAATCGGTTTCTTGTACTTAAACTCATTTTCCCAGCATGATGTACACTATCTGTGGGAGCTTTTTATAAGAAATTCACACCATGATTACAGCACCAGCTATTTCAAGTGAAAACATTGTGAAATGTTACTATTGTTTGGGCAGTTGGAACTGAAATGATTGAGTGAAGGATGGTGGTTATGCTGCAGGCTAATTACACAGCTAATGTCTTCGCTTTACATATCAATAGATGCTTCCAGAGATGAGCAATAACTGTCGCTCCATTATAAGTCCAATACAATGCACTTAAATTAGCCATCATTTGTGAACACTGTTAAAAATAAGAGCTGGCTAGTACTTAGTGATGTTGCACTTGACATGCTTTTTGTTGTTAGTCTATAGATACTGCATATGGGATACTGAACAGTTTTGACACAGGCAAGGAAAATGTTTTAAAAATATTTTGCTTTAACTATATGTTGATGATGATGACAGATAAAATCAGCTGAACTTTTCAATGAAGTATAGAACCAGAAAAGGCCTCCAGAACAATGGGAAAATGATATTATAGTCAAAATACCAAAGAGAGGTACTCTAAGCCTGGGGTTCTCAACCAGGAGTACATGTACCCCTGGGGTACACAGAGGTCTTCCAGGAGGTACATCAACTCATCTAGATATTTGCCTACTTTTACAACAGGCTACATAAAAAGCACTAGCAAAGTCAGTACAAATTAAAATTTCAGACAATGACTTGTTATACTGTTCTATATACTCTAATTCAGCAGGTCTCAAACTATGCGCGAGTTTGTTTTCATGGGGTCACCAGGGCCAGTGTTAGACTTGTTGGGGTCCAGGTCAGAAAGCCAAATCCTGAACCCCACTGTGTGGGGCTGAAGCCAAAGCCTGAGTTTTTAAGTGAGGTGAAACTTGGGATATGCAAGACAAATCAGACTCCTGAAAGGGGTACAGTAGTCTAGAATGGTTGAGAATCACTGATCTAAGCAACTGCAATAAGTGGTGAGGTGTTACACTCCTTTCAGTGATAGGCAAAGCCTTCTGTAGTATCACCTTAAAAGGAATAAAAGAAGCAGTTGAGGCAAAGTTAGGGAAAGAGCAGGCTGGATGGATTTTGACCCAGAAGATCATGTGCCAACCAGATTTTCATCCTAAAAATAATAATGGAAGAGAGACTCAAATTGCAAAACACACTCATCATCAACTTCACAGATTTTAAGACAGCCTCCATTGCAATTCACAGTGGAACATATTAAACTGTTATGGTATGCCAACAAACATAAACAAAGCTGGTGCCACAAACAGACCCGGACTTAGACTGTGCTTCCACTAACAGACATTATACTTGTTTTGTTTTTCCTTCTGACCAGATGACAAAGAAAGCTAATGCCATTAAGCCAACACCAAGTCAGAGACCTAAAGCCACTTAAACCTCAATACCAAGGAGATCCTCCACCACTCAGACAGACTGAGACCGGAGTTTCTGATGCTGCTTTTGCCAGGCCTACAAGGTCTGGTAAGTAACAGGGTTAAGATACCGTTAAGCAATGTAATGTCAGACCCTCAAACCAGAGAGTGGTGGATGTTCAAGACTGAGAACTACAATGTCCTTGCGCTAGGCACTGAGATATTTTGGTGAACCACCTTCAAAAACATGAAATCTTCTTTGCCCTGAACTCAGACAACCACGAGGCTCTTCTTGGTTATCTGTGCTGAACCCTTTACACTGTACTCAGTCAACCTGACCAGATCTTGGGGACTTTAGGTTCTCCAAAGTCAACAGTGCTGGATTCTCAGCCTCAGTCAAACCAGGTAAGTCCAAGCACCTCTCTGATGCGCACGTCAGGTATGGAATGATGTTGGCAAGCAGTTTTTTGGTTTCTAGCCAATGGTACTTTCTCATCAACACTGGAATCAATCAACTATATGCAATAGGGACCTGTATGCTGTGTAAGCCAGACACAAAACCATTTTGGCAAGCAGATCTCTAAACTCAACGCTGAACAAGCAGAACCAGACTTAGACAACTGAGTCTGAAAAGTCACCCTGCCAACAGGATTTTGAAGTGACCTTCCTGCCTTTTGCTGGTCTAAACAGTGTCCATAATGCATGGGCACTGAAATATAAGACTCCGTTTTTTCAGTTTTAGAAAATAAGATGATTAACCAATTAGCTAACCAACTACAATGAAAATAGCATCCAAAAGGATAGATAAAAAAGGGAAAAATCAGTGTCTAAAATAGGAAGGGTACGTTTACACTGCAAGTGAAGGTGCACAGGTAGGCATCTTGTGCTAGCTTTAATCTAGCTAGCTCAGGTAACAATAGCCGTGAAGACGCAGTGGCATAGGCTACCAATCCAAGTACAGATCCAGGCTCTCTGCTGGGCTTGTACTCCAGCAGCTACCTTGTGCTGAAGCTCGTGCCACCATGTCTACACTACTACTGTTACTTGTGCTGGCTAAAGTAAAGCTAATGTGATATGCCTACCTGTGCTACAATCACGTCTTCACTTGCAGTGCAGACTTACCTGTAGTGTGCTCCGAAGTCACTATATCTTTGGCAGTCAGAAGAAACTGAAGGGCAGTTAAGGACACTTCCAACTTTTATATTTTCAAAAACATATGATAAGAAAAGAAGTGGAAGGGTGAGTGCCCTGCATAGACACCACTCTCTAAAATAGTCGGGGGGGCACATATGGGACTATGCAGAGGCCGCTTTGAAGAAGGATGATTCACAAACAGGCTATCCACTTGTTAGCATGTATCCACTAAACTACACAGTTTTAGCCATGACAACCCCAAAAAATCTTGATGTCTATCACTTAGGAAACTGAATCCATACATAGCATAAACTATATAATCAGGTGGAACATGTCAGAAATACTAATAAACATTCATGTTACCCCATTATTATAAAACTAATACTTAGCTCTTAAATAGTAATTTTCATCAGTAGCTCTCAAAGCGATTTACTGTATGGACAAATGACCAGGGAGGAGTATAAAAATATTGCTCAGGCATGCAGGAGTGAAATCAGGAAGGCTAAATCACATTTGGAGTTGGAGCTAGCAAGAGATGTTAAGAGTAATAAGAAAGGTTTCTTCAGGTAGGTTAGCAACAAGAAGAAAGTCAAGGAAAGTGTGGGCCCCTTACTGAATGAGGGAGGCAACCTAGTGACCAACGATGTGGAAAAAGCTAATGTACTCAATGCTTTTTTTGCCTCTGTCTTCACGAACAAGATCAGCTCCCAGACTGCTGCACTGGGCAGCACAATATGGGGAGAAGGTGACCAGCCCTCTGTGGAGAAAGAAGTGGTTCGGGACTATTTAGAAAAACTAGACATGCACAAGTCCATGGGGCTGGATGCGCTGCATCTGAGGGTGCTAAAGGAGTTGGCGGATGAGATTGCAGAGCCATTAGCCATTATTTTTGAAAACTCATGGCGATTGGGGGAGGTCCCGGATGACTGGAAAAAGGCTAATGTAGTGCCCATCTTTAAAAAAGGGAAGGAGGAGGATCCGGGGAACTACAGGCCAGTCAGCCTCACCTCAGTCCCTGGAAAAATCATGGAGCAGGTCCTCAAGGAATCAATTATGAAACACTTAGAGGAGAGGAAAGTGATCAGGAACAGTCAGCACGGATTCACGAAGGGGAAGTCGTGCCTGACTAACCTAATTGCCTTCTATGATGAGATAACTGGCTCTGTGGATGAGGGGAAAGCAGTGGCTGTGTTATTCCTGGACTTTAGCAAAGCTTTTGATACGGTGTCCCACTGTATTCTTGCCAGCAAGTTAAAGAAGTATGGGATGGATGAATGGACTGTAAGGTGGATAGAAAGCTGGCTAGATTGTCAGGCTCAACGGGTAGTGATCAATGGCTCCATGTCTAGTTGGCAGCCGGTTTCAAGCGGAGTGCCCCAAAGGTCGGTCCTGGGGCAGGTTTTGTTTAATATCTTTATTAATGATCTGGAGGATGGTGTGGACTGCACTCTCAGCAAGTTTGCAGATGACACTAAACTAGGAGGCGTGGTAGATACACTAGAGGGTAGGGATCGGATCCAGAGGGACCTAGACAAATTAGAGGATTGGGCCAAAAAAACCCTGATGAGGTTCAACAAGGACAAGTGCAGAGTCCTGCACTTAGGACGGAAGAATCCCATGCACTGCTACAGACTAGGGACCGAATGGCTAGGTAGCAGTTCTGCAGAAAAGGGGTCCTAAGGGTCACAGTGGACGAGAAGTTGGATATGAGTCAACACTGTGCTCTTGTTGCCAAGAAGGCTAACGGCATTTTGGGCTGTATAAGTAGGGGCATTGCCAGCAGATCGAGGAACGTGATTGTTCCACTTTATTTGACATTGGTGAGGCCTCATCTAGAATACTGTGTCCAGTTTTGGGCCCCACACTACAAGAAGGATGTGGAAAAATTGGAAAGAGTCCAGCGGAGGGCAACAAAAATGATTAGGGGTCTGGAGCACATGACTTATGAGGAGAGGCTGAGGGAACTGGGATTGTTTAGTCTCCAGAAGAGAAGAATGAAGGGGGATTTGATAGCAGCCTTCAACTACCTGAAGGGGGGTTCCAAAGAGGATGGAGCTCGGCTGTTCTCAGTGGTGGCAGATGACAGAACAAGGAGCAATGGTCTCAAGTTGCAGTGGGGGAGGTCCAGGTTGGATATTAGGAAACACTATTTCACTAGGAGGGTGGTGAAGCACTGGAATGCGTTACCTAGGGAGGTGGTGGAGTCTCCTTCCTTAGAGATTTTTCAGGCCCGGCTTGACAAAGCCCTGGCTGGGATGATTTAGTTGGGAATTGGTCCTGCTTTGAGCAGGGGGTTGGACTAGATGACCTCTTGAGGTCCCTTCCAACCCTGATATTCTATGATTCTATGATTTCTTAATCAGCCAACATCCCAGCATCAGATACACTGGCCCCAATCCTCAGATGCTCCCGAGAAGTGCACAATACAGCTACAAACGGGAGAGGGTACAAAGGTGCTAAGAGCTTGGCAAGGCCCTGTAGTATAAATTAGGGCAGCAGGTTGCTATGGTTTACCTAACTGACTGCTATTGATCCCTAGGTGCTGTGATGGCAGCTAGGTTTCACCCAGACGCAGTGAAGTCCGGGTCACACCCACACAGGAAGTCCCATAGTGTTAGGAGACTTTGTACTAATTCTTCACCTGTGCAGGATCACCTAGGGCTGGTCTTCACTATGGCGAGATTGACGCTGCTGCAATCGATGCAGCAGGGATCGATTTGGTGGGTCTAGTGAAGACCTGCTAAATCGATGGCAGAGCACTCTCTGGTCGACCCCAGTACTCCAGCTCTCTGAGAAGAGTAAGGTAAGTCAATCAGAGAGCATCTCCCGTCAATGCAGCACAGTGAAGACACCGGGGTAAGTCGGCCTAAGCTACATTGACTTACATCGAGTAGCGTAATATAGGTCGACTTACTCCCGTAATGAAGACAACATCTCAGTTTTATGGTTCAGCACTTCTCATAGAGAAAGATAAGATCTGAGTGGCACTGAGATGAATGGGGATCTCTAATGAGGGAAAGCTGCAAGGTATAGAGGAAGAACCCACAGACCCCGAGCTTTCACGCTAGCTGCTATGTCCATTCTTTTGAAGTATGTATGGTAGGAGAGAGTTAAGATTAATTAGTCAATGTTTGTACACTGCTTTGAAAATGTACAATGCTGTAACAGTGCAAAGTAGTTATTGTTAGGTACTGTGTGTACAAAGAGCTTTGTAAGACAAAAGAATCCTAGCTAACCTAACATTTTCATTAAAATACCTACTTATATCTGATACTCGGAGGATGCTTGTCTGCCTTCCTGTCTGCCTCCACATTGGCCTTGGGCAACTACTGGGAATTGGGAAGGGTGATTTTAGAAGAGGGAGAAAATAATATGTCTATTGAGCCACAGGGTGTGGGGGAAAGGAGAGGGAACATTGAAGCACTGTAGTGTGATCCTCAGGCAGAACAGTCCTAGTGTGCTGCCCACCCACTGACTGCACATATCTGTGGGCTAAAACCAAGGCTCAGCCTAGATGTAGCCAACAGAAACTGACATTTCCCACATTCTAAGGTTAGCCCAACATTAATTAAACCATCACAGTGCTGAACTATTATCCTCTTCTCTTACTCCATTTATGGATTCTATGTTATTTATTTAAAACATGAAATTTCCAGTTACAGTCTATTAATAAACCTGAATGTCAGAGCTCCCTAAATATGCATGTCAGAAGCTCTGCACATCATTCGTGTGTGGTAGCTAGAGGAAAGTACTGGGAGCCAAAATGTTCCTGAGCACTAAAACTGACTGAGCTATGGATACACTGTGAGACCTTGGGCATGTCATTAGACCTCAATCTGCTTCAATCAGCTCAGCTGCAAAATAGCATTAAGGAAGACTTCACTGAAAACCAAGTGCTGCATATGATCTGTGCTACACTGCATAAGTAACCTACAGACAATATGACTTTTTAAAAGAAGCATTTAATGACTGAGAATTGGTATCCCTGGCAAATTTTAAATGTCAACTTGGAAACCCTACCAATGCAAGCTAATCTTGTATGTATAGGCCCTGCCAAATATGCACAATTTAAGTGTCTGCACAAATCCTTATGTATTTCGTTTTGTGATTTTGAGGATTCCCTAGTACTGTGATACTTTCTGTGGCACATCAGGCCCCAGAAAGAGGTGGAATCCAGTGCAGCCAACAGAAGTCTCCAGATTTCTGCTGGTGCCAAAATGGGAGGTACATATGATCCTTCTTAAGATCTTTATGTAGCTTACACATGTTTTGGAGGAGATTTGAATTTGCCTTTCCTACAAACCCAAAAACAGATTGTGCAGGGACATGGACCACCTGGCGGCTCCCAAAGCCATTTTAGGTTAGCAGATGACCAGGTCCTTCCTCACATCAAAATACAGCAAAAGGTAAAGAGGAAGCTTGAGCCTGATGGGTAAGGAGTTCTTGGGGGAGGATCATGAAAGCTGTGCCTATGTATTCATCACTCTCCCTTTTCTGAGACATCAATTCTAAATCATTAATAATAAATAATAATAATTCAGTTAGACAAAAATAGTACTGAAGCTATGAGCAGAATTTTAAAGGAGGGTGTACGCTATCAGAAGCTACACCTATGATTTGAAGATACTGGGTTTTCAGTGTGTTTCTCTACAGAAAGAAACACCAAATGTTTTTGAATATTTTGCCACATATTAACTGGATCCAGAAAACAGGCCCCTCCTCATTCGGGATCTGAACCTGTCACAAAAGTGTACCTGCAAGTTCAGACCTGGGAGTTCAGGTGGATGAGGGTTGGATTTAAGGTTTTAGTTTGGAACCATCTCTAACTATTATTATTGCAATTAATATGAATAGGGTAATCTAGAAACGAAAATACAATGTTCTGCAAATTTTAAACAAGAGAGATGCATCACATACCCTTCCCTTTCAAATAAAGTGAAAGTCTGAGTTATGCAGCTCATAAATAATGGTAGAATAGGGGTCTCAGGATTTATGTACATCACAGTATACCATAGAAGCAAGCATAAATTAACTGCTTAGATATATCCCTCTCTTGTCTTCCATTTGATGTCACTTAATCTGGAAAAATGAAAAAGCTGAGATTACTGTGATGTACTAAAGTGAAATTCTGCAGTCACCTAACTACAGAATCTGTCACTGCTACACAAATTAAAGATAAATTGTCAAGGCCACAGGTGACAGAGAATGAAGAAATATGCAAATACAACTGGATGGACTAGCACAAGCATTTGTCCCTAGAAAGGTAAAAAGTAATCTACATGAGCAGAGTTAAATGACATACTACATTGTGGGTGAGGTAAGACTTGGATACCTCCATTCAAAAACACCTGAAAATTATTACTGTATTTCTAAAATACTGTTCTGTTTTTTCAACAGAACATACAAATCCTATTCCAAAATTATATCAGTGTAATAAAGATAAATGAGATTTTATTCCTTAGTTTATCCACAGTTTGAAGAACTCTGAATATTTAAAGGTGAATGTAGAGATGTGGACTAGAGATATGATGAGAATTAAAGCTGACATTAATTTTCTTAGCTAGGGAGGTGGATGACATAGACAGAAAGTAATAATACGGTAAGAGAAAGGATGCTATGTGCAAGTAGTGAGGAAATTTTGATATTTGTATTAGGACTGCTGTAGATTGTCCTATTTGAAGGTGTTCGTGGGTCTGGATCCTTGTTTACATTAGAGAATTTTATAGAGATTTGAGAGAATTTCTTTTTCTTGTTTCCCCTTCAATTTTACTTGGGGTATTCTCTTGTTTTATTCAGGAAGAAGGGGTGTCTTGTTTATAGAAATGTCTCTTGTATCCTACCCTAGTGTCCCTTACTCAAGAACTCAACCGTGACACCTATATGAACCTGAAAAGGTTCAGAAAAGAGCAACAAAAATGATTAGGGGTATCGGGTGTCTACCATATGAGGAGAGATTAATAAGACTGGGACTTTTCAGCTTGGAAAAAAGATGACTAAAGGGGGCTATGATAGAGGTCTATAAAATCATGACTGGTGTGGAGAAAGTAAATAAGAAAGTGTTATTTACTCCTTCTCAGAATACAAGAACAAATGAAATTAATAGGCAGCAGGTTTAAAACAAACAAAAGGAAGTACTTCATCACACATGAGTCAAGCTGTGGAACTTGTTGGCAAGGCATGTTGTGAAGACCAAAAGTATAACTGGATTCAAAAAAGAAATAGATGAGTTCATGGAGGATAGGTCCATCAATGGCTATTACCGAGGATGTGCAAGGATGGTGTCCCTAGGCTCTGTTTGCCAGAAGCTAGGAATGGGTGACGGGATGGATCACTTGATGATTACCTGTTCCGTTCATTCCCTCTGGGGCACCTGGCATTGGCCACTGTCGTAAGGATTCTTAATTTTAAAATATTATGCACAGAATTTGATACAGAATTCCCTCAGGAATATGGGGCGCTGTACAGCTGTGATGGTGGGACTGTGAAGGGGGTGCTAGACAGTAGGGGATCTGAGGGTGGGGGATCTGGGCAGGGGGTATGGTGTGCAGTGTGCTGTGCAGTTGGGGTGGGAGCTCAGCGGGAGGGGTCTCTGGGCACGGGGTGCTGGGCATAGCGGGTCTGGGGACATTGGGCATAGCAATCTGTGGGGGAGGTCTCTGGGTGAGGGGGTGCTGGCATAAGGGCAGGGCACTGGGGACAGGGGCAGTGTGGAAGGGGCACGCTGGAAGCGCAGGAGTGGGCGGGCCAGTATGTGTCTAGCAGTTGTGGATTTGTAAACAGTGCACTTATGCTGGGCTGAGTGGGGCCACTCCCGCTCCACTGTGCCTCATTGTCCCCAACTGGCCCCTCGCTCTGCGGACCGCCCCCCATCACATGCCCTATTTCCCCAGTGGGGGCCCACAAATATATTTGCCGACGGGCCCACAAAAAGTTAATCCGGCCCTGACAGTATGAAACTGGAGAAAAGCCTGTTGAGAGTCTTTGGGTTAATTTTAGAAGCAAGAGCAACCAGGGTGATGTCGTGGTGGGCGTGTGCTATAGACCACCAGACCATGAGGATGAGGTAGATGAGGCTTTCTTAGAACAATTTACTGACGTTTCCAGAACACAGGCCCTGGTTCTAATGGGGGACTTCAATCACCCTGACATCAGCTGGGAGAGCAATACGCAGTGCACAGACAATCCAGGAAGTTTTTGGAGAGGGTTGGGGACAACTTCTTGGTGCAACTACTGGAGGAAACACCCAGGGGCCATTCTCCTCTAGACCTGCTCCTTACAAACAGGGGAAGAATTGTAGGGGAAGTAGAAGTTGGTGACAACCTGGGCAGCAGTGACCATCAGATGGTTGAGTTCAGAATCCTCACAAAAGGAAGAAAGGAGAGTAGCAAAATATGGACCCCGGACTTCAGAAAAGCAGACTTTGACTCTCTTAGGGAACTGATGGGCACAATCCCCTGGGAGGCTAATATGAGGGGGAAAGGAGTACAGGAAAGCTGGTTATATTTTAAAGAAGCCTTATTGAGGGCGCAAGAACAAACCATCCCGATGTGCAGAAAGAATAGCAACTATGGCAGGCTTAACAGTGAAATCTTCAGTGAGCTTAAACACAAAAAGGAAGCTTACAAGAAGTGGAAACTTGATCAGATGACTATGGAGAAGTATAAAAATATTGCTTGAGCATGCAGGGGTGTAATCAGGAAGGCCAAAACACAACTGGAGTTGCAGCTAGCAAGGGATGTGAAGGGTAACAAGAAGGGTTTCTACAGGTATGTTAGCAACAAGAAAAAGGTCAGGAAAAGTGTGGGACCCTTAATGAATGGGGGAGGCAACCTAGTGACAGAGGATGTGGAAAAAGCTGAAGTACTCAATACTTTTTTTGCCTCGGTCACAGACAAAGTCAGCTCCCACACTGCTGTCCTGGGCAACACAGTATGGGGAGGAGGTGAGCAGCCCTCAGTGGTGAAAAAAACAGGTTAAGGACTATTTAGAAAAGCTGGACATGCACAAGTCCATGGGTCCAGACCTAATGCATCGGAGGGTGCTGAGGGAATTGGTTGATGTGATTGCAGAGCCATTGGCCATTATCTTTGAAAACTCATGATGATTGGGGGAGGTCCCAGATGATTCGAAAAAGGCAAATACAGTGCCCATCTTTAAAAAAGGGAAGAAGGAGAACCCAAGGAACTACAGATTGGTCAGCCTCACCTCAGTCCCTGGAAAAATCATGGAGCAGGTCCTCAAGGAAACCATTTTGAAGCAGTTGGAGGAGAGGAAGGTGACCAGGAACAGTCAACATGGATTCACCAAGGGCAAATCATGCCTGACCAACCTGATTGCCTTCTATGATGAGATATGGGGAAAGCAGTGGACATGAAATACATGACTTTAGCAAAGCTTTTGATACGGTCTCCCACAGTATTCTTGCCAACAAGTTAAAAAAGTATGGATTGGATGAATGGACTATAAGGTGGATAGAAAGCTGGCTAGATTGTCAGGCTTAACGGGTAATGATCAACATCTCGATGTCTAGTTGGCAGCCGGTATCAAGTGGAGTGCCCCAGAGGTCGGTCCCGAGGCCGGTTTTGTTCAACATCTTTATTAATGATCTGGATGATGGGATTAATGGCACCCTCAGCAAGTTCGCAGATGACACTAAGCTGCGGGGAGAGGTAGATATGCTGGAGGGTAGAGATAGGGTCCAGAGTGACCTAGACAAATTGGAGGATTGGGCCAAAAGAAATCAAGAAGGACAAGTGCAGAGTCCTCCACTTAGGACGGAAGAATCCCATGCACCGCTACAGGCTGGGGACTGACTGGCTAAGCAGCAGTTCTGCAGAAAAGGACCTGGGGATTACAGTGGATGAGTAGCTTGATATGAGTCAGCAGTGTGCCCTTGTTGCCAAGAAGGCTAATGGCATATTGGGCTGCATTTGTAGGAGCATTGCCAGCAGATCAAGGGAAGTGATTATTCCCCTCTATTTGGCACTGGTGAGGCTACATCTGTAGTACTGCATCCAGGGATGGCTCCAGGCACCAGCTTACCAAGCAGGTGCTTGGGGTGGCCACTTCAGATGGGGGCGGCACGTCCAGCTGTTCGGCGGCAATTCGGCGGACGGTTCCTCACTCCTGCTCAGAGCAAAGGACCTCCTGCCGAATTGCCACCGCAGATCGCGATCGCAGCTTTTTTGTGTTGTTTTGTTTTTTGTTTGGCTGCTTGGGGTGGCCAAAACCCTGGAGCCGGCCCTGAATGCATCCAACTTTGGGCCCCCCACTACAGAAAGGATGTGGACAAATTGGAGCAAGTTCAGTGGAGGGCACCAAAAATGATCAGAGGGCTGGGGCACATGGCTTACAAGAAGAGGCTGAGGGAACTGGGCTTATTTAGTCTGCAGAAGAGAAGAATGAGGGGGGATTTGATAGCAGCCTTCAACTACCAGAAGGGGGGTACCAAAGAGACTGGAGCTAGGCTGTTCTCAGTGGTAGCAGATGACAAAACACGGAGCAATGGTCTCAAGTTGCAGTGGGGCAGGTCTAGATTGGATATTAGCAAAAACTATTTCACTAGGAAGGTGGTGAAGCACTGGAATGGGTTACCTAGGGAGGTGGAGGAATCTCCATCCTTAGAGGTTTGTAAGGCCCAGCTTGACAAAGCCCTGGCTGGGATGATTTAGTTGGTGTTGGTCCTACTTTGAGCAGGAGGTTGGACTAGATGGCCTCCTGAGGTCTCTTCCAATCCTAATCTTCTATTAATCTAAACTAAGGATGGTCAATCACAAGAAGCTGAGACTCCTAGGAAGACCACACCAAGAGGCTGTGACACTTAGCCTTGGTTAGCCCTAAAGGATACATAGAGCCTGTTGATTATAGAAGTTTCTATTACCTTTTGAAATTTAAGACTGTAACTCATTTATGTATCTATGTTTACCCACTTTAACACTGTAAATTGTTTCCTTTTCCAGCTTAATAAATCTTTCTATAATTTATTATAGGATTGGCTATATGCACTGTCTTTGATGTGAGACCTCAGGTGTCACTAACCTGCGGTAACTGACTGGCCCTTACCTGGGAGTAACTTGAATATTACTCTGATTATTGGTGTAAGGGACCAGCTATTACAAAGGTACACTCATCTGGATGGCAAAATCAATTGAAGAACCCAAGGGAGTGTTAAGGCTCTTATAGTGCCTGAGGAGTTCATACTTGATAACAGATTTCACCAACCAAAGTACAGAATTCACAACGCAATCTGGGGTTTGTTCCCTGGTTCCTAACAGTCTGCCCTGAGGTTGGTACTCATGCTCTTTAGTCATTGCAGATAGCACTGTCTATATTTGTTAAACAATGGTTAATGATTTTTTTTTTTTAAAAAAAAGACTTTAGTTAGATACTCTTTGCAAGATTAGGTTCCAGCCTTATTGACATGGTGTGAAACATCACAGGAATAAAGGATAATAAACAATGGAACTAACCCTGGTATTTGCTAATGGGACAAAAGCAAAGAAACCATTTAAACATAAATATAAAATATCCAAAACAGATATAATTTTCCCTATCTCACGTCTGTTGAAGCTAGAAGAGACTTACTAGACCCTCTATTACAACCTCCTGAAAAATATATATATGGTGGAACTTGTTTAAAATGAGCACAGATATCTGTGTATGTAAATATGGTAGACTAATTACATGTGTAACCACTGTATACTGTTATATGCACAATTAGACTGGCTCAAAATTTGCCCCTTGAAAAATTCTATACGCAGTCTTGATTAGTTACTTGTAAAGTCCTCTTATGATTTAAAGCTTTTCTTTGACAATTGAAGTTGTATAAAAGCAGGCAATATTAAAATATTTTTTAAAAATTACTCTAATGATTTATAGTGAGTAAAGGTTTGGGAATTTTTTAGTTTAACCTTTTTACTGTCTGATTTATAATGCCTCTGATTGTATTCCTTATAAGACAGTATATCTTTCTATTAATCTTACATAGTTTGTGGTACTAAAGTTTTATGAAACAATCCTGTCTTTTTCTGGTCAGTTATTTGAATACTGTATTATATGATAAGAGTACTTCAACCAGTTGTGTCCCCAAAAGTCTGTACAATATGGACCAGAATTTTAAAGTTAGTTATACACCTCTACCTTGATACAACGCTGTCCTCAGGAGCCAAAAAATCTTACTGCATTATAGGTGAAACCGTGTTATATTGAACTTGCTTTGATCCACCAGAGTGTGCAGCCCCGCCCCCCTGCCCGAAGCACTGCTTTACCGCGTTATATCCGAATTTGTGTTATATCGAGTCGCATTATATTGAGGTAGCGGTGTACACAAAGTCTGGATACATCAGTCATGCATAGTCAGCCTGCAACTGTTCACATTTATTGTCACAAATCTGGGTTAACAGATTCATTCACTTCACTCCTAGTTGACCTCTCCATGCAGATTCATTTTTTAGTCTTTTTGCTGACTGGGACCAAGTGTGCCAACTATGATGGTGACTTTTGTTCTGTGCACATATTTCCATGAGAACTGGCTTGAGACAACCAAATGACTTCACATATGGTAAGCCAACAATCATCAGACTATACTGATGGTCATTCACTACCAACATGTATCCCATTCAAATCAGTAACGTAGATCCCATTACCAATCTGCTGAGCCATCCCCACTCCCAGGGGTTTCAACCTACCCTCACAGAGGAAGAAAAAATATTGTTGTAGCTTGTCTTATAATAGGAATGATGTTTTGTGGTGCTGAAATGAATTATTTATACAATGATCAAATACCTAAGCTTCGTTTCGGCATTTAATCACCCATGAAAGCTGGTTATTACTTCATATACTCCAAAGCCATGAACATTATTCCTTAAACTATTCTATGGAAAGTGTCTCATTTTTATTTTTCAATTGTGTCTTTCACTTTAATTCTTCTAGCAGGTACTTTGTTGTAATCCTGTTGCAGACAAAACTTTTGTTTCTTTAGTGTTAATTTTCCTTTACATTATTTTTTACTCATTATACATGAAAAGAAAAAGAAAAGTAAACCTAGGATGATTACATTATTATTAATTTCATCTGAACTCTTTGATTCCCTTTCAAAATACACAATTGCAAATCCTTTTATACAAATCAAGATATTAACATCAGACTGAGGTTATTCTAAAATACATAGTACACACATGTAGTTTCTAGGCGGTGGGTCAAAGGGTCACTGCCACATTTAAAATGAAAATCCTAAACCAAAATCTGCCCTTCATTATCCCTGGAAACACCAGTCATAGCAATAATTATAACTAATCTGAGCCTAATATTTATAAGCAGGGCCGGCTCCAGGGTTTTGGCCGCCCCAAGCAGCCAAAAAAAAAGACGCGATCACAATCGCGATCTGTGGCGGCAATTCGGCGGAAGGTCCTTCGCTCCGAGCCGGAGTGAGGGACCGTCCGCCAAATTGCCGCTGAATATCTGGATGTGCCACCCCTCTCCGGAGTGGCCGCCCCAAGCACCTGCTTGACAAGCTGGTGCTTGGAGCCGGTCGTGTTTATAAGAAAATATTTAAACCTCATCTTAATAACACAGTAATTTAAAGCAAAAACTTACTTAATTCCTAACCTTTCTGATTTTATCTCTTTCAAGACTGCAAAAAAGCCTTCCAGATTTCTTCTAAGCCGAAATAGTATACAGTCAATGCAAGAAAATACAATTATCACTATGTTAAATATCCTTCTATAGAGACAGGTTGCATACATAAATGTATGAAGGAGCAAAATGTATATATGGCCTGATTGATCTAATCATACCAAACCCTAAGCCTATTGTACTATGTACTGCATGTGAGTGAAGTTCAGGAGCTGTCTTACGAAGGACTCTCCACAAACTGCTCTCTATGTAAAAATGTAAGACTGAATTGATTCTTTTATTCACACTTCATTTGCTATCTGGGACAAATCTTTTAGGCTATCTACTATAAAGAATTTGACCACAATAAACTTCTTCCAAAGAACTGAGCGTAGATCACTATCAGCATTAGCACCATGACCTCAAAGATGAGGCGTTTGTCATATGTTAGCACAGATGGGGATAAAGCTTTTCTGAACACTGACAAAACTTGCCTTGTTTACATGATAGAATACTACATATATGGAACTGTGGCAGCCTGAGTGGTTTTACTATAATATCCTATAAATGTGTTTTTAACTTTTTCAAATTATATAAATATTGATGACAGTATAAGACCCAAACTCAGAGACTTTGGCCTAACAAAGCTTTTTTTTTAAAAAAAAGAAGAAGAGCATAGTTCCCTCTATAAACTGAAGTCTACAGTCTGTATTTGTGGGAGTGTATGTATATATACACATATAGATATGTAACAGATTGGGAAACCAAGACACAAACAGTTAAGTGACTTGCCAAGGTCACAGGTTCCCCTAGTGACTCAAAATATAAAAGACAGGAATAGTAACCAGAACTTCAGATGCACAAGTCTAAAAATTATATAATGCTCCCTTTGTCTGCGTTATAACACACTCTTTAAAATGCCTCTTTGGCCTAAATGCTCTACAGCATCTGTAATTCTGTGCCAAAATTTTTGTTTTAGGACAGTAATGTGACCAAGTCTGACACGATGGCTAGCTAGTGAACAATTCTAAAAAGTATTGACCAGCCAGAAGGTCAATTATGTGGGGAAAGTTCATGTCTTAGCCACCCACAGTATTTTTTACAACTCAGGGATGGTGTGTATATAGGGACAAATTCACTAAGGCATTCAGATACCATAAAGATGGGCAGAGTATTAAAACTTACACAAACCTCACTAAACTAACAGATTGTATAGATAGTTTAAACCAGTGCTTCTCAACCTGCAGCCCATGTGACATCCTCAGGGCCATACAGGAAGTATATATATTGTGTGGATGTGGCCCACGTAACACATAGAAAGCTGCATATGCAGCCCACAATGGTAAATAGGTCGAGAACTACTGGTTTAAACGTTCCAACATTTTATAAAAAATACCTCTATAGGTATCCAATACTTCAAATTCTTATAGAAAGTAATTTGTGGCATGTGGAGACGAAACTCTTCACAGTTTATGTCTTTATCTATTTTAAATTAGTGTCAGGGGGAGAGGGATCAAAAAGTTCAGCACAAGTGATTAGCCATATTGTGAAGATATCAATTAAAACATTTCACATTTTAAATCAAAGCCACTTCTAATTACAAGTGCAAAAAAAGCCATATGATATCAGTGAATTTGTCTGCCAAGTTCCAACATAAAGCACATGTTATTTCTCCTTTCTATAGCAACCCCTTTCCACCCTGTAAGGATCTTTTCCCTCACTGTCAATCTTATAAATTTGAGATTGTGAATTCTTTAATAGGAGAATGGTTTCCTTACCCATAAGGTAGTGGAACATAAATATACATTCCTTGGACAACTTTTGTAATTTAAATATGAAGTATTGTACAGGAAATGGGAAAAAATGTTTTCTCCTGGGAAAGATTATTATGCAGTCTTAAGCAATTTCAGTCTTATTATTATTATTATTTCAGTCTTAAGCAATAAAAGGAATTTGCATAATCCAAGAGACTCAGACATTCCTCATTTCAGACATTTACTTGTCCCGCCTAAAACTGGTGAAATTGTTCAGCAAATGCTACACAGCAGGGGTAAAATGATTATTTATTTATTTATTTACTTATTTATTTAATTTTCAGTTATGGACTCATCTTAATAGACGTGTCATCTTTGATGGACACACAAGTATTTCTAATTGCTACAACTTGCACCATAGCAATGTCAATTTAAATGGTAAAAATGAACACCAAAAGCCTTTTTTCTAAGAGTAACTGAATTTATTTGTATTGATGTTATGAGAAATGATTAGTATTTTTATAATATAACTTGCTTGAGGTATTTTTACAGTCAGTTTTTAGACATTTCTAACTACAGTTTGTTTCAGAATGCTTCTGAAGTCATAGGGCTTATAAAACATAAGTAGCTTGTTGAAGTCATCACTTCATGTTAAAACATGAAGCAACCAAGTGGGCTACTCGATTTTGGATCCTCTATCAACTTGTATTTTCAGTACACTGATCTAAAAATTGTTATATTTGAGCCAATGTCCACAATCCTGTGCATTTCACAGACCCTACTCTACATTTATTAGCTAAACTACCACTGGTGTTACTTAACTGCCCAGATTTAAACAAAAACTTGGGCTCCAAAACTTTGCCCTTTTAATTTGGTGTCAGTACATTTCCAAGCATTTATGACATTGTCCTGGCCTGTCTTAAAATTATAACAATTTTTTTATGGCCATTCTTTTCACCATGTGGATATTTAACTGAACTGCCTCCTTTATTTTCTGTATCACTGCCAACATCCTTTGTTTTATAACCAAATATCACTTTCGTTCAAACTGTTGAAAAGTTTCCTGAATCCAGTTTTTCGTTCCTTTTTTCATTAAGCATATAAAAACAGATTTGTGCCAACAGGGCTCATGGCAGAGGGCTTCCAACTTCCACATTAGAGATGGTTTTCTTTTCTGCTGGGCTGCTGCACAGAAGATTACAATTTCTGCAGCAAATCCCACAGCATCACAGAGTGTGATTAGATTCCTTTGGATGGTTTTCATGTGCAAGTTCAGCTCTAGCTAAGCATTAGTAAACTGGGTCCATTGCTAATTTATCTTAAGTCTCTATGCTGATATCTGGATATGCATGAATATCAGCTTCCTGGCATCTCTTCTTTATTTTGCTTCTTAGTACTTAAATGAACCCTGGCCAGCCTGAATGGATGGATGGTTCCAAATCGCATATCAAGAGCTTGTACCATCCTTTGTTCTGGTGCTAAATTCTTTTTCAACACCCTCAGAGTTGATCCACCCATCTGGTAAACAAAAATCTGTGCATCTCCCCACAGGTTAATTTAGGACAGCATTTCTCAAACTGGAGTCCATAGACCCCCGGGGATCTGCAAGGGCACTCCAGGGTGTCCACAGGCCCCCCTGATCAACTCCTCCCCCTCCTTCCCTCAATTCCTCCTCCTCCCTCCCAGCACCTCCTGCACGCCAGAGAACAGCTGTTCAGTGGCATGCAGGAGGTGTTTGGAGGGAGGAGGAGGAGCAGGGATGGGGTGCGCTTGGGGGAGGGGACAGAATTATGTCCAGGGCCAATGGCCCCGCTGATCAACTCCTCCCCCTCCCTCCTAGTGTCTCCTGCATGCTGGGGAACAGCTGTTCAGTGGCGTGCAAGAGGTGCTGGGAGGGCAGGGGAGGAGCGGGCATGGGGCGTGCTCGGGGGCAGAAAGAGGCAGGGAAGAGAAGGTGCAGAGGTGGAGCAGGGGTGAGGGAGGGGCCTTGGAGGAAGGGTAGAGTGGAGGCAAAGCAAGGGTTCGGGGGTCTGTGAAACATGTAAATCAAAATGAGGGTCCTCGGGTTGCTAAAGTTTGAGAACTACTGATTAAGGATATGATGTGAAAATGAGGCAAATAAGTCTATCAGGAAGATTTTCTCTCAGAGAAAATCCCTATCCCTTTGTAGCAGAGTAGTCTTATTTCTCCCATCTATCCAACAACCACCTTCAGGCACAAGTGTTAACTTTAGGACCGGAGTGTCTTAAAAGGACCGGCTGCCACTCTCTCTTTTCTCCCACACATAGGAAATTAGCAGCAGCTGTAGATCCACTGGAGAACAGTCCAAGCCCTTGTCAGCACTCTCTAAGAACAAATGCCAGGACCAGAGCAGAACCTGACTCTCTCTACTCTTCTCTCTGCCAGTAGAGCTCAACAGTGCCAGGTCCTGCCCCGACACCAGTCAGCTGTAACTGAGAATTCAGTGTTTTTGTTAAACTCTTTGTTTTTAGCCCACTATCTGGACTTGTCTGCCTGTGCCTTGTACTTTTTAACTTGATAAATCTCTTAGCCAAAAGTCCCGAGCCCTTGATTGCAAGGTGCTTATTTTCTCCACACTAAGCACGGACTAGCTGAGGTGGACCTGGGCATCAATACTTCTTTTGTCCAGCTGCTCTGCAACACAAAGGGAACTTCTCAGACAGATTTGATTACACTCATTGCCCACTGGGGCAGGCTCCTCTGCTAATCTCCATCATTGTCTTAATAAACACACTGGATTTATGGCTTATTACAACAATACATAACCCACGAAACCCCCCTTTGTCCTATGACTAAGGCCCTACCAATTTCACGGCCATGAAAAATGTGTCATGGACTGTGAACTCTGCCCTTCCCCTTGAAATCTGATCTCCCCATGCTGCTGGGAGACTGGGGCTCCTAGCTGCTAGTCTGGCCAGGTTGGGGAGGGACAGGAGTTGTCCTTCCCCTGCATGGCCACTCTTGATGGAGAGATCAGACTGACCTTGAGAGGCAGTGCAGAAATGAAGGTGGTACACCCTCACTTCTGCACTGGAACAGCCCGGGAGCTGGCTCCCAGCTTCCACTCCCACCCCCATCTTCCTTGGGGCTCCTGCTGCGGCTCGGGGCGTGGAGCTCGGGACTTTCTCCCCCCAGTGGTTCCAGTTGGGGCTGGGGCTTCTGCTCCTGGCAGCTGCAAGCAGGGCAACCCCGGCTTGAGGTTTCTCCCCCTGTGTCTCCCGCCAGGGCTTCGGGCTTCAGCCCCTGTGGCTGCAGCCGGGCTCATTGCGCCTCTGCTCAGCCTGACCTGGTAGAGGCTAGAGTCTCTGGGGCTTCTTCCGGGGCTGGGGCACCCATGTTTCTCAGAAGCCCACAAATTGGCCAGGGGCCCCACCTTAATCTGCCACTGGCCTGGACTAGCAGCTAGGAACCCTTGGCACCTACCTACCTCTACATCCGGGAACCTCCTCTAGTCCAGCCCTGACGGCAGCACACAAGTAAAGGTGGCAATCTTGGGACTCCCTCCCCACAACAACTTTGCGACCCCCCACCCCCAATCCTATTTTGGAGTCAGGACCCCCACGGTTAGAACACCATGAAATTGCAAGCGTAAAGAAAGAAAATTGTGAAACTGACCAATTTGAAAACCCTCCGGACGTGAAATTGACCAGACTGGACTGTGAATTTGGTAGGGCCCTACCTAGACTATAGGAGTGTTAAGGGGCCACCTCCAGGGACACCTCCTGGAGGCCAACATAAGCAAGTCTACGCTGACACTGCGTCGCTCTAACTACGTCACAAAAAGCTCTATGCCACTCCTTGAGGTAGTTTTATTCTGTTGGCGTAGCAGGGGAGTTACATCAGCAAGCGGACCATTGTTGTGCGTACACCTCCACTGTTTTGTCGACAAAAGCTGACTTTTGTCAACAAAACTGTGTAGGGTAGACAAGGCTTAAGTCAGTTTATGTAAATAAAATATGTGTGAACCAGTCTAATTTAAGTGCAACATGTGATATCACAAATGTTATTTCCCCCTTTTTTTGTCCTGTTGTTGTTTATTATGATGTGAGGGTACACAATTCTTGGACTATGATTTTTTTTCCTCTCTCAGATACTGGAGACTCACCAGGAAGCATACATTATTAAGTAAAAGCATTAGTCTCTTATAAGGCCATTCTGTAATGCTTTGCTTTGTCCTCAAATAAATAGGAAACCAGAAATTACCAGTAATTTCACTGGGAAAGCAAAGGAAAGTAATCGTGAGAAATATCACACACAGTGCTCTGAATAATTATAGCACACAACTGACTGAGGGTTTTAAATTAAGGGTTCTTATCTTAATTGAACATCTAAAATGTTTTATTTATACAAAGAAAAGGTGTAAAAAAAATTAACCGATCCAAAGCACTAACAATGCCACACTTCGTTGTGGAAGATACTCATCCGTGAGTGCCTTTTCTTTTGCCAGCATAGTGGATAGTGTTTTAAAGCCAGCAGTATTGTCAAAGCACATTAAAGTTTATATAGACTTTTTCTCTGAAAAGCTCTTTACACTCAGACTCCACAACAGAGCTGTTGTGGTTTTGATTCCTAGTGCAGCCTTAGTTTCTATCTTATCCAACTGCATTAAAATTCTAAACACAGAGACACAATGGCATGATCGTTCCTCCTTCAGATGAGGAAAATGCAGGAACCTCTTCTCCAGCATCGTCTTGATCAACATCATATGATTAGTGCAGATAACTTTAAACCAACTAGCAATTGTCAATGAATTGTATAACAAGGAGATATATATATATTTCTTTTTAAGAAAACTGTTAATCTGTTTAGCAAGGATTATTTGTTTTAGAGGTTTTCATTTAATGGATGTTATTCAAATAATCAGCTAAGCTCTTAAATATCCAAAACCAACTTAATGCAATATTACAGTCACAACAAATCTAGGAAAATTAATTTTAATTTTGAGTAATGTGAAACAGTGTGAAGGTACATGTCTCTTCAGATGTTAAGTACAGCAAGAATTGTTGTGATTTGCTTCTAAAGTCAGAAAAATAAAACAATGCTAGGTTTTTCCAAATCTTCTCTGCTAAGAGCCTTCTCCAATTTTTTCTTTGATCCCACATCTCAGTAAGAGAAAGCACATACTGATTGAAATGCAGTAGGCGTTTCTCTAATTTGCTGGACTTTTTTAAAAAAACACAAACATGAATTGAGATCAAAATAAAAGAAAGTCAGCAAAATTAATATGAGAAATCAAAGAAAAATGACAAAGGTTAAATTTTGGCCCTTAAGTAATATTATCATATCGGAAAAATATAATTTAAACTGTGGTATTCTTCATGCAATCAGAAGAAGGTGTAATTCTCATTTTCTCAGATCCTGAAAGGAATACCAAAATCTCTCTTCCCATATTATTTTATTCTGAAGTAAGGGCTAGCTATGCACCTGTTTCACAGTTTTCCCTTCTGGGAGAGTCAAACTGCGGAATTTTTTTAAAAATCCACTCCCTCAAACAGGGTGATTACTGGAAATCTAGAAGTGTCTCATGGCCACAAAATTGCCATTAACTCAGTTTTCCTTAACATAAAAAACAGAGGTTTTGTTATCTACTTTTTATATAGCCCAATGTAAAAGGTGACATTTGACCAAAAAGGTGATTAGCCTTTTGAGATTAGTCAATGGATTTTCAGTGTGCACTTACTACATAGTATTTTAACGTTTTACCTTCTAGATTTCTGTTTATGAAGAGCTTACACTAATGTGTACTTACTTGCAATTTGTTTGTAAAATATCTGTTCTAGAAATTATTTTAGGGAAGTTCTATGATCTGTGTTATACAGGTGGTCAGACTAGATAATCACAATCGTCCTTTCTGATCTTGAAATCTACAAATACAACTCTGGCATAAGCAGAGGTGATTCCCACTAATATCAACAGAGGTAGAAATGTCTTTTGGTAGGACTGAGTTGGCTCATCACTTTTTCCTATGAGTCACTGTGGATTTTTTATTAACTGAAAGCAATTCAAAGAAAATGTTTCTGTATATTTCACAATACTGGAGAATAGGATCAAGCTTTGCTGTAAAAAAATAGTATCTCATCTCATTTCCACATGAACTTATTCAACAGCAATTAAAAAAAAACACATTATCTATCATTAGGTGTGAGTTGTGTATGCCAAATATTGGATGTGTTTCAGAGTTTGAAACAGTTACTGTCAGATTTGTTTGAGCAAACAAATGAGGATATTGACACTTTTTTGGAAAAGATGCAGACGCTGTTCTTTTACAGGTAAATGTTCAGTGCTTAGACAGTAAGCTATTTACTATGTAAAAGCTATGTATGCTATTGCTTTGTAAAACACAGCTCCCTCCTTGGTGCTTTATAAATTAATAAACAATAAATAGTAATAATAATTCAAGAGCAATTCCTGCACACAGGGATATGTTTATCACACAAGAGAACTTCATCTGCAAAGTAGAACGAACTATGGAAAGATCTTGGCTCTGGTACAGTTGCTTTATGTCGCTCTTGTTTTTCATACCTGTACATTATGTATGGACATGCCTGTTTTGTACCTAAACATATTAATAAAGAGCAATTGCAGCCTATTGAGGGGCTTCAAGATTGGTTCTTAAATCCCTAAAAGAATTTAGAAAATTAGATCATGTTCTCTTTAGGAGACTTTTTTGCTGACTACTTGCTGTAGTCTTTTACAATAGTTCTTTTATTGTTTCTTAGATTCCAAGGACAGAAGGGACCATTGTGATCATCTGGTCTGACCTGTATAACACAGGCCGTAGAACATCCTCAAAATAACTCCCTCAACATATCTTTTAGAAAACCATCCAATCTTGATTTAAAATTTGTCAGTGATGGAGAATCCACCACAACCTTTGGTACATTGTTCCAGTAGTTCATTACTCTCACTGTTATATTGGTTCTTGTGACAAACTCTACAATTAGATACCCAGGTCCAGCTTTGGAATAGGAGCTCATACCAATTTTCCCATGTTCTTCTTCACTTTATGACTAGCAGTCAAAACAAAGATTAGAAAATTCACTACTGTCATAAATGCAACTTCTCTTTGTTAAGAAAATGTCTTTTAGCCCTGGTCAAATAATCCTCTCCATGGGTTCCCAGCTGCAAAGGTTGTGATTCTGTTTGAACCACAGTACCAATCTGGTGGCTAAGAGTCTGGAGCATTGTTGTTCACTGGGAATCTGATTCTCCAAAGATACAAACAACCAGAAGGTTAGGAATCATATTATTTCTCCTATCATACCAGCAGCAGGAGACACGGCAAAAAGAGGTTGACTTCCAGGCAGGATTCCATTGGGAGGTATTTAGCATCTGACACCTCTGGTGGTATGCAGGGCCTGTTCCTTGAATAATAGGTCAGTGGTGTACAAATGACAAAAAGTTCAGCTGAAATTTATCACTGTAATGTCATTTTTCAGTAGAACTGTACAAATCCCTTCAGTTCTCTTTTTCATCTCCTCATTTCTTCTACTAATTCTCTTCCATCATGATAAGAAAGAGGGGTTAGGTGAAAGTTTTCAATCCCCTTACTCCAATGACTGTTGGTCAACAGGAAAAGGGGGAATAGTGGCTGGATCATTTCCAAGAGCTGGCCAGTGGAGAGCACTGATCTTCACTCTGCTGTAACTGCTTATTATCAGGCATAGAAATCACAGCATTGATTCATATAATCAGGCAACAGAAGATCTCATGTCCCATTTTAAATTTCTGCAAAATGGAAGTTTCCTTTGGCCTTCGATTTTGTCAGTCCCAAAAGCCAGCTCTGCTAATAGGTGCCAAAGGCTCATTAGCTTGGAGCTGTGTATTAACTTTCCTCCATCCAACTAACTAACCTTTTCCTCCTCCAACTAATGTCTTAAAAGATGAGGTATAAATTGTTACTATTTTTATTTCTCATTTTTTGGGGAAAAAACATGCTTTTGAAATGTGCATGAAAGACAATTTAATGCTTTGTATGTAAATGTACCACCACAAAAGATTTTACTTAATCAAATTAGCTTAATTTTGTCTTAAAAAGATGTTTTAAAAAATTCCTGGTGGCTGTAAAAAGATGTTAAAATATGTACAGTGCCACATGTAGGAAAACAAAATTATTATCTCCAGCGTAATTATTCATGAGGAGCTGGAGGATAACCTGAGTGTCATCCAGAGGGACAGGTAAAATTTCAGTCGCAGATGGCTGCACAGTTATAGACATAAAGACCACAACATTTCAAGGAAGAAGAAAAGCTCAGTCACTGTTGTCACACAACAATGCACAGCTGCCTCGCTAAAATTTATAACAGACCAAATGGCCTCAAAATTGCTTATAAAGTTGGGACATCAGATAAAGCACTGATTTTAAGTGGTGTAATTTTGATGGGGGGGGGGGGGAAAGAAACAAACTCCTCTAAGGCTGACATCTTTACAGTGTTCACTGAACAAAAAGCATTTAGTAGCCAAGCCATTGTGAGGTATATTAACAGGAATTATGCATCTAATGCCACAGATTTAGTTAACAATAACATTCACCTCATTCTGACGGACGAGATTTATTCGGTGTCAGTATGAGCACTCATTATGGCCATGAGACCAGTCCCAATCATTTTGATAATAAAAGACTTTGCTCTCAAAAGTGTTTAGAAGATAATACTGATGCTACAAAAATGAAGTGCATGTTATTCTTTCCACATAGCGTACAAATACAGTGATTTATTTTACTAATAAAAACTTTTGTTCTATTAAAATTAGTCTACTGAGTTTGCAATACTCAAAATATCATAGCATGTGATACTATCAAGTACACAAAAATAAAACCCTATAGTTTTGTCAATATTACAACATATACCAGGAAATAATAAGTAAGTAGGGTGTTGCTGTGGTTTGTTATTGACAAGATTATTTATTGTATGTTTAGTTTATAATTCCGTTTAGGCAGTGTGCATTACAATAGCAACCAATAGTAATCCTACAATTTAGGATAAGATGACGTTGTATTTTAGGAGTTCACAACTTGGCTGTTTTCATTGACATTAGGATGAAACTTGGGAAACAATTTATCAGATGACTTTTTTTTTTTTTGTCTAAAATATGGTTTAAGCCACCTTGATACTTTAAACTTTAGAATGGATCATAAAATAGACCAAATGGTTTCAAACACTTTAAAGTATATGTTACTGATATTTATTCATTTATTGCCATCTGGGATAGCCTCCTCATTAGAGATAAGTCTTCTCCCAGGGAACAGCTGTAACACTTAGCCCAATCTCACAGACTTGTAGTCCTTGAAGTATTTCTTGCATTTTCTTGCAATATAAACCTCAAAAACCTTCTTTGTGGCAGCTATGCCACAGTGCAGCAGCTAACCATGCAGTCACCTGCTTCGATTTGCTTCTACTGTCACCACAAGTTAATATAGATGGAGGCTGGAGACAAGCCCAGCACAAAGCAGAAATAATTGAGTGCTTCTTCCCCAAATGAAGTGTGAGAGATGACGGAAAAGCAGCAAAGAATCATCAGCCTGAGGCAACACAACTTGTTGACAAGACAGCTAAACAACCCTGATACAGTCACAGCCCAGATCCTCAGCCTGTAATCACTCTGCAGCCACATGTCAAAAACATTTTGCCACCTTCCTTTAAAACAAGAACAAAAACAAACATACACGTAGTATTTTATAGCTTTCGTATTCTGTAGGTAAGATTTATTTCACCAGGCACATAGTGAGGAAGTGAGATTTCATTGTGGGAGATAATGGATATCATTTCAAAAGGAAGAAAAAGAACTGTGAAGGAGGAATGTCTCAGCATGACTTTACTCCTCCTTAACACTGAATTCCTACCTGGCATTCGAGGTTCTGTTGTGAGTATTCTTCTTCTTCTACTACCAAAAAGAAAAAAAACATGCAAGGGAAAGACAACTGTAAAAGTAGAGAGGAAATGGTGAAAAATGAAACAAAAGGAATCATTCCCTTACTGGTATTTCTTCCTTATCTAGAGTAGTTGTCTACAAACAGAGGGCTTGTCTACACACAGTTGAGTAATGCGCACAACAGGGGTGTGATTTCTAAATTCTACTAACATGTTGCACATTAATTGACCCATGTAGACTAGTGCACTAAAGGTTCCCTAGTGCACTTTAATGTAGTACTCTTTCAAGCAGCTCTGTGTTAAAACATACTAGGGAACCTCTGGTGAGCACTAGTAGGTTCTAAATGGACCGATAATGTGCAACATCTTAGAACGCTTTAAAAATAACTCTCCCATAGAGTGCATTACCCCACCATGTAGACAAGTCCTGAGACAGTTTTAGTCATTAGTGGCTGATATAAACTGTAGTTATTCATAGATTCTAAGGCCAGAAGGAACCATTGTATTGAACTAGTCTGACCTCCTATATAACACAGAGCATAGAACTTCCCAAAAATAATTCCCAGAGCATATCTTTTAGACACCATCCAATCCTGATCTAAAATTTGTCAGTGATGGAGAATCCACCACAACCTTTAGTAAATTCTTCCAATGGTTAATTCCTCTCACTGTCAAAAATGTATGCCTAATTTTCCATCTGAATTTGTCTAACTTCAATTTCCAGCCAACCACTGGATCATGATATACTTTTCTCTGCTAGATTGAAGAGCCCAATATTAAATATTTGGTCCCCATATAAGTACTTACAGACTAATCCAGTCACCTCTTTATCCTCTATTTGTAAGCTAAATAGATTCAGCTCCTCGAGTCTATCCCTACAAGACAGATTTTCTAATCCTTAATCATTTCCGTTGCTCTTCTCTAGCCCTATCCAATTTTTCAACATCCTTCTTGAATTGTGGACACACGAAGTGCACAGCAGCTGCACCACAGCCAAATACAGAGATAAATAACCGCTTTACTCCTACTTGAGATTCCCCTGTTTATGCATCACATAAGCCCTTTTGGACCCAGGAAGGGTTATAAAATGATGTTATGATATTATAGAAGGATACATTTAAACTGGTATTTAAAAAAAATATGCAAAACCAACCCTTCATCCAGGAAAACAAAGAAACTTCCTGAAATGAGAAGGTCCGGGAGCCCTTTCATGTAGCTGAGCAACCTGTGCATCTAAGGCCTGCTCTACACATAAAAATTTTGCCAGCATAGATATGTCAGTTAGGAGCATGAGAAAATCACACTCCTAACTAACATAACTAAGCCAGCAATGGCCCTAGTGTAGACATAGTAATACCATCCCCGAAAAAACAAAACAAAAACAAAACGTCTCTGACCAGTACCGTTATTTTGTTTGGGGAAATGATATAAGCTATACTGGCAAAAGCACTCTTTTGGCAGTATAACCTGCATTTCTACTAGAAGGGATTGATGGTATAGCTATACCAGCAAATCCTTTCTAATGCAAGACAAAGGCTTAAATGCTGGGAAACAGACAAACAAACTTTCAGGTATAAAAGCCAAATTCTGTTCTGAACAGCTCAGGTGTCAAATCAGAATAAGCTGTGTCATCTTCACTGGAGTTACTGTGGTTTGACCTTGGTGTTACGAAAAACAGAATCTGGCTTATAGGCCTTTTCATCTTGCTTTATTCAAGTTAACTGCAATTGTGTATTCTTATTGGGAGACAGGTGTTGCTGGACATTTCTGAAGGAAGGAATTTTGTTTCTGGCACCAGAAGGGTCAGAGTTGGGGTTGCCAACCGTCCAGGATTGGGAGTCTCCAGGAATTAAAGATTAATCTTTAATTAAAGGTTATGTCGTGATTAAGTCTCCAAGAAAATGTTCAACCAAAATTGGCAACCCTAGTCAGAGTGGAGATGGTGGTATGACCCTGAGCACCCTGACACAGTCATGGGCCTGGGGAGCTCAGCTTCCAAAAGGCACTGAAAATCTTCTAGCTGGAAAAAGCATAAGGTCCAAGAGGAGTGTTAGGCTCTGGCCACTTCACATGAAAAATGACCATTCATGACTTTGGAAGAGCCAAAATGAAATATGTTAAGCAACTAATACTTAACACGGACACTGGAAGAGTATTTTAATTAGATACATACAAACTAATTCAGGTAGAACAAGAAACTAATTTTTCACCCATTCCCTCATTTTTGGTCTGGATCAGTTTGATTTATCAGTATTTCTCCCCCTGCTCCATAAAAATCCCTTCTTAGGTGGCTCCCAACTTGATACTGGAGGCACAAGAAAATCCAAATCACTTGGAAGGTCTGGTACCCATGGAAAAGCCCAGTAGGTCTATCAACTTTTCTGATATAAAAGGAAGCAGCTGGAAAATCTATTTCCTGGCAGCATGTGGCTTCCCTGTGCAGTTGTGTCTGAGTTGCACAGTGAGTCTCTAACGCTGCTCAAATCTCACTTGCTCTGAGTTTGAGGTGAGCTGGGCAAAAAATTTGGAACAAACCTTTTTCAACAAGAAATGCAGATTCGGCAATACCAAAACGTTCTGCAAATTCATGTCCGTTTCTCTGAATTGTTTCAGTTTGGGGGAAAAAAAGCCTAAAAACAAAATTCTGAAAAAACGAAAACATTTCATTTTGACATTTTTGAAATAAAATGTTTTGAGTTTGGGGTTCAAAATGACTTTTCATTTCAAAATTTCCTTTACATTTTATTAAACATTCAAAAACAAATTAAAATGCTCAAAACTGAACCAGAACATTGCGTTTCAGATCAAACAAAATGTTTTGTTTGACCCCAAATGATTTTTTTAACCTTTTGAGTTGTCAAACATTTTGAAAAATTTCATTTACATTTCAACCTGAAAGCACAGTTTTTCAGAATAGACAGCAAACTGAAAAATCCATTATTCCCACAGCTCTGCTTCTGAGGCACATCATGCACTCCGGGATGCAAATAATATAAAGCTTTAGTGTGAGGGAAAATGTAAATACGTTATGAGTGGGAAAAGCAGAGAGGCTGCTGTTAGGTTAAATTCAAATAATCATCCAAATGTCTGTAGGCTCAAGGGAACTTTAGCAGACATCCAACCTGTCTGAGGTCCACCCATTATTGGCGATTCTAAATAAATAATTACAAGGTAAAATATGAGAGAGGGAAACAAGTGAAATTGTTAGAAGAAAAGATTTTGAGGAATCTGAATGGAGTGTAGGAAGATTTGAGATACATGAGGACAGATGTTGTTGCGTATAGGGAATTCCATCATCCTTTGTTCCAGAGAGGCCATGCTAATATTGCTAATTTGGTTTCAGATATTTTTCAAACTCTATGCATTGGCTTATGTATTAAGTTTGAGGCACAATCCCCATCATCCTTTGCAGGGAATGTAAAGATCCCCCATATGCATGGACACGTATCATCCTACTCAGCCCCACTGAGTGGTTTAAGTGGTTCAGAGGGCTTTTCTTCAGCTCTACGAATTTCACCCTATGTAAATATATAAATTAAGTTAAGAGAACCTTCCTATTTCACACTTTGCTAATCCACACACTTTCCAATCCATACACACAAAAAGTGGTCTCCAACCTGTTCTCGGCAAACATGTAATTGCAGAGTGCTAGAATGAGCTTTGCTATTGCTGAAACTTCCTCTCTTTTACAAAATGCACTACAGAATATTTTCTAATACACTAAGAATTATCATAAATCGTTAAAATGAAAATACACTTCTCAAAGAAATGAACAAAGTACATTCTGAAAGGCAGTATCTTTGGGTTTTTTCTTTGTGTTTATTCACTTACTTGCTAAATTGCAAAATTTAGTGATCTCTAATAGAAATTCCAGTCATTAGTGCAAATTAGCAATGTTCTTCTGAATAAATGTTTAATAATAAGATGAAAAGTGCTTTAAGGTGAACTGAAAGTTCAAACCGTCAGGTTTTTCTTGTGACAGTTGGATGACATCATATTATTAACACCTAATGTAAGGCAAGAAACGGCTTTCCTTACACTTCGTTTTAGGTACTAATGATGTCATTTTAGCAGAGCGTCAGCTCAGCTACAGTAAAAGTGAAGACCAGTTTTCTTTTTAAAGTTTGACTATTCTAAGTGCTCTAAAATCTGCATAATTACTCCCATTGCCTGGAAATTTTGTGTACCTCATGCTGGCATACAGGGCCATCCCTAGGGGGGTGCAAGGCCCGGGACAATCCCCCGCTTCTGGTCCAGGCCCCGCCCCACTCCACCCCTCCCCCCCGCCCTATCCCCACCCCACTTCTTCCTATCCCTGCTCTGCCCCCTCCCCAACCCCATTCCACTCCTTCACACTAGTCCCCGCCCCGCCTCTTTCTGACTTCCGCACCCTCCCTCAAGCGATGCCGGGAGCCGGCAGGGCGGAGCAGAGCGGGGCGGGCTTGGGCCAGGTCACTTGCTGCTGCTGGCGCCAGGTACCCCGCTACCCCCCCCAGGCTGCCCTGGATCCTGCATCTCGAAGCATGGGGCCCCCCAAAGTGCAGGGCCCAGGGCAGTTACCCGGAGAGTTCTATGGACGGGATGGCACTGCTGGCATAGGATTTGATCAGTGATCCAAATTTGCAGGCATTTGAACAAGGGATTGTTGTGCTATAGACCCCTGAATAAAACAGTTTTTCATAAAGTTGATATGTTTGGCAATTACCACACCGCACCATAAGTGGGGGAAAGGTGGGTCGTCTCACTTGCCAGGGGAAGAGGTATAATGTTTTATGGGTGGAGTTGTGAGAGAGAGGCTCATTAGTTGCTGCAAAAGTAGAGTGGGCCAGCAAGGTCCAGAAGGGCTGGGGAGTTGATAAAGGGCAAGCCCAGCAGGAGAAGCCCTTTTTCCTTGGACCAGATGGAGCAGCACCCACTCTTCATAGAATCATAGAATATCAGGGTTGGAAGAGACCTCAGGAGGCCATCTAGTCCAACCCCCTGCTCAAAGCAGGACCAATTCCCAACTAAATCATCCCAGCCAAGGCTTTGTCAAGCCTGACCTTAAAAACCTCTAAGGAAGGAGATTCCACCACCTCTCTAGGTAACCCATTCCAGTGTTTCACTACCCTCCTAGAGAAAAAGTTGTTCCTAATATCCAACCTAAATCTCCTGCACTGCAACTTGAGACCATTACTCCTTGCTCTGTCATCAGGTATCACTGAGAACAGTCTAGATCCATCCTCTTTGGAACCCCCCTTTCAGGTGGTTGAAAGCAGCTATCAAATCCCCCCTCATTCTTCTCTTCTGCAGACTAAACAATCCCAGTTCCCTCAGCCTCTCTTCATAAGTCATGTGCTCCAGCCCCCTAATCATTTTTGTTGCCCTCCACTGGACTCTTTCCAATTTTTCCACATCCTTCTTGTAGTGTGGGGCCCAAAACTGGACACACTACTTCAGATGAGGCCTCACCAATGTCGAATAGAGGGCAATGATCACGTCCCTCGATCTGCTGGCAACGTCCCTACTTATACAACCCAAAATGCCGTTAGCCTTCTTGGCAACAAGGGCACACTGTTGACTCATATCCAGCTTCTGGTCCACTGTAACCCCTAGGTCCTTTTCTGCAGAACTGCTTCCTAGTCCCTAGTCTGTAACAGTGAATGGAATTCTTCCGTCCTAAGTGCAGGACTCTGCACTTGTCCTTGTTGAACCTCATCGTGTTTCTTTTGGCCCAATCCTCTAATTTGTCTAGGTCCCTCTGTATCCTATCCCTACCCTCCAGTGTATCTACCATTCCTCCCAGTTTAGTGTCATCTGCAAACTTGCTGAGAGTGCAATCCACACCATCCTCCAGATCATTAATGAAGATATTGAACAAAACCAGCCCCAGGACCGACCCTTGGGGCACTCCGTTTGAAACTAGACATCAAGCCGTTGATCACTACCCACTGAGCCTGACAATCTAGCCAGCTTTCTATCCACCTTATAGTCCATTCATCCATCTCATACTTCTTTAACTTGCTGGCAAGAATACAGTGGGAGACAGTATCAAAAGCTTTGCTAAAGTCAAGGAATAACACAGCCACTGCTTTCCCCTCATCCACAGACCCAGTTATCTCCTCATAGAAGGCAATTAGGTTAGTCAGGCATGACTTGTCCTTGGTGAATCCATGCTGACTGTTCCTGATCACTTTCCTCTCCTCTAAGTGCTTCAGAATTGATTCCTTGAGGACCTGCTCCATGATTTTTCCAGGGACTGAGGTGAGGCTGACTGGCCTGTAGTTCCCCGGATCCTCCTCCTTCCCATTTTTAAAGATGGGCACTACATTAGCCTTTTTCTAGTCATCCGGGACCTCCCTCGATCACCATGAGTTTTCAAAGATAATGGCCAATGGCTCTGCAATCACATCCGCCAACTCCATTAGCACCCTCGGATGCAGCGCATCCGGCCCCATGGACTTGTGCTCATCCAGTTTTTCTAAATAGTCCCGAATCACTTCTTTCTCCACAGAGGGCTGGTCACCTCCTCCCCATACTGTGCTGCCCAGTGCAGCAGTCTGGGAGCTGAACTTGTTTGTGAAGACAGAGGCAAAAAAAGCATTGGGTACATTAGCTTTTTCCACATCCTCTGTCACTAGGTTGCCTCACTCATTCAGTAAGGGGCCCACACTTTCCTTGACTTTCTTCTTGTTGCTAACATACCTGAAGAAACCCTTCTTGTTACTCTTAACATCTCTTGCTAGCTGCAACTCCAAGCATGATTTAGCCTTCCTGATTTCACTCCTGCATTCCTGAGCAATATTTTTATACTCTTCCTCCCCTTGGAGGTGGCAAAATATCAGGTTTGATCAGAACCTGCTGTGGGCATCATGTTAGCATCATTCTTTCTGGGGGGGATGGGAAGGAATTTTTCCCTCACCACCAGATTGGCCACAGATGAGTGGAGCTTTGTTTGCCTTCCCCACAGCGGGTTCAGGGGGGCTTTGTTATGGTGAGTAGGGAAGAGAGTTAGGCTATGATGTTGCAACTCATTATGTAAGTGTAGGGCAGATGTACAGTACACGTACTCCATAGGGAAGGGATACAGTGACCAGATAAACGACTTTGTAAAAGTTTTTAAAAGGAGGTGTTTGATAAAGGAGTGGAACAGGGGTGGGGGGGCTGTTCGGGGCTCCTATGCCTGACAAGGCAGGGAGTCCCCCTTCCTTATAACCTACCTTAACCCTCGTTTTTGGTGGGGGAGGGGGACTGAATGGAAAGGTCCCAGCCATGGTTGGCTGGGGGACCTGGATAGAAAAGGGGGCGCAGGTGGAAGCCTCCACATAGATATTGAAATGAACATGGAGTTACCTACACTATATACTTTTATCTGCTGGGTAGTGCCAGATAACTAATAATACAATTTTGGCCTAATTAAAACCATATAAGTGTCTCCTGTCCTTCTTTTGGTATAGCCAGACAACAACTTTTTGCAAAAGCTAGAGATTAAACTAGGACTGAGATCATTGCACCAGGGGCTCAAATGCTTGAGAGTTAATCCAGCAGTGTGCGTGCCATCCACTAGCCCTTTAGGGGAAATCAAATTACAACATTATTAGCCAGAGAGTTTGGTTAAATATATGGAGATATACCTATCTCATTGAACTGAAAGGTCATCAAGTCTAGTTCCCTACCTTCATTAGCAGGACCAAGTAGTATCTCTGACAGTTGTGTGTGGGGCTGTTTTTTTGTGCCCCAGACCCCTAAATGGCCCCCCTCAAGCACTGAACTCACAATGCTGGGTTTAACAGGCTAATGCTCAAACCACTGAGCTATCCCTCCCCAACTGCAGTGAGGTGCAATGCAAGCAGTTCTAAGGCCCATGAGCCAAATGGATTATACTGTGCATGTACAAAGACAGAGGCTGAGGGAGTTGAAAACAATCTCAGATTTATAGACCCTTTACAGTTCAAGGGAGACTTGTCAGGTCATCAAACCTGTATGCTACGCAGGTATTGTAAGTTCAAATCCAACTCTTGTCAGAAATCTGAATTTAAAAAGGGTGGCATCTTGCTACAATTTGCCTTGGTCAAAGGGTTTATTATTTTGGGGAAATGTAATCTGTGTACAGCAGAATATTCAGAAGATGCTCAAATTATTTTTGAAAGGAAACTAAATTACACATTGGGAGGGGAAGTTGATTAGTGGTGGAAAAATAGATGGGAATAAAAGGAGTAGGGTAAATGGGGATGTTTTTTAGGAGAAGGGATGGGATGGTCAGGTGGTGGTGAGATAGTGGGGGGTAGGTGGAGTGGGACACAGAGAATGGGACATAAGGGCAAAGTGACAGGGGAACTGGGACAGATTAGGGCCAGGGTTTGATTGTCAGCCCCATATTCCCCTCCCATGTATGTACCAGTATCTGGGGCCTGCCCCTCTTGGGGGGGAGCGGAATATGAGTCTCTTTCCCTGTCTTTCTGTGTGTACCAGGAATGGGGGAGAGGCCGGCCTCAGCCTCTGGAGGATGGTCTGACACCCCCTCATCATGCTCTTCTCATCTGAGCAAGGTTATAGGGGATTTGCCCTTTGGGGAGTACCTGAACCTCTCTCCCATGAATAGCAGGGTCAGGGAGGACTGCCCATCTACAGGAACCTAACCCCACCCCAACCCCCTCATTTGAGATGGGATCAGGTGGCCCTTATTATCCTTTTTCTTCTAGGAGGGTCTGAGCCTTCTCCCTACTATTCTCCCACCCACCACACATGCCAAGATCCATTCCCCTCTGTATGTGATGCTAATAACATGCATATCAAGAACACGCACTGAGAACACACTGTCAACCCTGGGGTAAGGAGTTGAGAACTGGCATGCTTGATGTATATCACAGGCTCTCCTTGAGTGGGGAGAGGGAATAAGAACTTCTAGATCACATGTCTCAGAGCTATAGTTTCAATCTGTATTCATCTTCATCAGTCAACTGAGAACATCTAATTGAGATGAATGGGCCACTTCAGACCTCTGAGCCTCCTATGCTTTCGGGATTATCCTGTACTGGGGATGTGCATATAGTAAAGCAGGTGCTGATGATTAATTTCATAAATATTACAGCAGAGCACGAGCTCTGCTGCAGTTAATATTAAGAATGTTTTCCTGTTTAAAGGCTGATTCTTCTATCTATTGTAAAATCTGCATATGTACCCAGATTGGTTTTGAATCTACTGAAGGGGGTGAAGGTAAGGTTTGTGAGCCAAACTGAAGGTCATTTGCCCATGAGTTTCCTAAGATACAGTACCCAGAAAAAAATCCTGTTTTCTTAAAGTTCACCAATTCTACAAACTATTTTTGTGCACACCTGGCCTCTGGAATGCTAATGGCTTACTGGGACAAGAAGGGGAGGGTAAACTGGATATGAAGGGGAGCTATATATTTTGTCAAATAGTGGGGGATGTGGGACAGGAGAGAGACACACCAGGCTTCTGTCACATTTTTAAAGTTACTGTAACCACCATACAATAAGACTGACAAGTTCTTCGGACATAGACCATGTCTGAGATTTCTCTCACCAGCTCTGTTAGCAACCAAAAACTCTAAACATTTCAGAGGACAACCATTATCCACATTCCACTATAACAAAGTGTACAGGTGAGGACAGAGGGGACACTCAGGAATCACACAACCCTGCAGCGAAAACAGTGGATCGATCAACATAAAAAAAAAGGGCTATATTCCCAGCACTGCCACTAGCCTACTGGATGACTTTGGCCAAGTCACGCCACTGCTCTGTGCCTCAGTTTCCCCATTTGAAGAAGAGGAATAATGATGTTTCCTTACTTGAGATCTACTGCTGAAGAGTGCAATGTAAGAGCACCCTTAATAATAAGGTATTATTATCATCCTCATCTGTCCCCAGGAGTATCTCAACTGCATATCTACATAACTACAACTGCCTAAATGACCACTAACTCCTACCAACCCCATTTCTCTTTCTGTTCATGCAGCTAAGAAATTAAATGACAAAAAAATTGTTAATCTCAATTTAAATTTGCCTGGTGATAGCGCGGGCCCTTCCAAAACATCAAGTTAATCAAAACTCAAACTTGTGAAACCAGGAAGTATAGAGTTAAGGTGCACCCCCTGGCAACCTTAACTCTGACCTCTGTGAGTGATGCCCCAATAAACCCATAACATATACTCATATACTGATGTTGCCCTGTACTGAACAGGAGCACCCAAGACTCCTACACTTAACCTACTCCTCAGACAGAACACTACATCTACTAAATTTTACAACTCCTTCAATGTCTTTTATAACCTCTTCATCTTCATGCAAACAATTCCATCAAACATTATACTTTCACTTACCCTGCATTAAATTCACAGACCACACTCACCTAATCTCTCCTAACTGCTGACAATTCCCATGGCAAGACCCCTGTGCCCTGCTAGTGACACTGCCTACACAGTGCAGCAATGAAAAGAGGCATACTGGATTTTCCAAGGCACACATGGCACTTATTTCTTTGATCACACACACCACCATAAGGCCACAGCCCCCCATAACACAATCACACCTCTTCCAAGCTGCTCCAGTTTATTCTTCCACCATTCAATACAGCTACTCCTAACACTTATATACAGCTGTGTGTATGTAGATAATTCCCAGTTCCAGGGAGGAGGCAGAATTAAGTTTGTGTGGGGTTTGTTTTGCTCTGGGGGACAGAGTTAAGTTACATTTGAGTTTTGGTTTGGGTTTTGCTGAACTTGATGTTGTGGAAGGGCACAGACTCTCACTGGGCAACCTCAACTCTGTGCTAATGAAGATTTTTGCCATTTAATTAATCTGAACAGAGAACTCCGATGTCAGCCCTTGGGAGGCAAACACATTTATTTAAAAATATTTACTTGTAATTTTTATAATGTATCTAAAATTATTTTTGTGTTGTGTTTTAATTGCATTTTAATTCACCTTTACAAATTTGAGCTATCAAAGTGAGCAGAAAAATATTGCATATAGATGAGATGAAATATGAACTATACATAAAATACAAAGAAATATGTATTGTACATATATGCAGTTAGGACATTATCTAACCTTACTGAAGTCAGTAACTCTTTCCACTGACTTCAATAGACTTTGGATGAGGCCCTTAGGCTGCAGAAAAAGTGTTTGTTTTTTTTGTTTGTTTGTTTTGTTTTAATATTGTTTTACAGATTTTCTTGAACTATGGTGTGCATGAGTGGTCTGTAGTTTCTTTCCTGGGGATCTGTATAATATAACATCTTGAGAACCAAGATGTGGACTGCTAGAAAGAGAAGGAGAACATAAAATAATCTCTTTCTCTCATGAAATAGTCTCCAGAATGAAAGAACTCAAGAGTAACTGTTATATAGTATCATTCACCACAGAGTAAATCAAATTGCCCAATGCTTGAGCTTATTTTTTGAAACATCTACAGTAACCAGTAATGTAGGAACCTCAGAGGGATCATTTTCGGTTCAGGTAAGCAGCCAAATGTTTAGATACCTACCTCTCCTATCTGAATCTTCTGAGGGGCCTTCACCCAAAACCTCCCTCCCTTCCATACAATGAGGTTTCAGTCTATCCTATGGCAGGAGCCCTCCCTGTTCTCCAGCCACTGGCAGTAGTATTCTTAGCAAGAAGCTGTGTGTCCTTTCTCCTCAGAAAGACCTCCCCATATCAACAGCTAGCAGTAGAGCAGGGCCTACTAATGTCCTTTATGACTAGTGTCCTTGGCCATGTCAATGCTAATCACTGTTTAGTCCCCACAGCATGCCTATGACACATATGCACGCAGCCTCTCCCCAAACCAACCCCAAGTAATTACCCAGAATCACAATTCCCCCAGTAACTCCCCTTCCACTGTCAATAGCATGTGATGTTGTTATCAGTTAGCCTAGAAGTGCCCAGCTCAGCATGCAGAGCAGCTGGCTGAGACATGCCATGTGACTAGAATAAAAATGGTGGACAAAAAGAAGAAAAAAGATTACGATATAACACAGAAACAGCAATCTAAAATGCCTTACAATCAGATAGTTTTGTTACTATAAATTACATATCATACGCTAAAGCCAAAGCATTTACTTTTTACTGTGTTTGTCTCTGCCCATCTGCCAGACCACAGCACCTAATGAGCATGCTGCTTTTATCTACCTGCAATCACATTTCATTCTGTCTTCCTATTTAATGCATGATAAACAGTCTTAGTCATCCTTTTATAGCAGTAATGCACAGGCCATGAGAGCTGGCAACAATTACTGCCTAACCTGCCTGCTGTCAGACCCCAAATACATTTTCATACATCTCGTTGATATATCAATTGATCTTAGTCCCTATTTCCCCCCAATTAATCCTCAATATCCAAGAACTCTTTCTAAAGCAAGTGCTTGAGCCTTGCAATCAAATTTAGGTGCAGTGCATACTTCTCTTCAATCCCACAAAAGCTCAGAATGCCTCTGCAGTCCTATAGCTGGTTCTCTGATATTATCCATGTGAATAGCACTTTCTGCTACATCTGCTGCCACGAGGAGAGTTGCAGATGGGAGCCCAGAGCTAAAGAAGGGATACCAGATAGATCCTGTAAAACCACCTGGCTAGCACTTGCAGTGCCAAAAGTCAGATCAGCCCAATTTTCCATGTTTTAGTTGTTCTCAGCAGGAGGTCCAGTAAAACCTGCTGTCATTTGGCAGGCAGACAAAATTAGCAGGGTCTTCAGGGGCGTGGTCAATATCCTCTCATCTATAACTGACAGGTCTGCTTCTGCTTCTGCCATACTGTGAAGCGGGGAATGACCCCTATTGTAAGGGTTCTGTGGACCTGCCAGGCAAAGAAGAATAATTCCAGTACAAGGAAATTGACTGGAGTTTCCCAGGAAATTATGAAATCATTTGACTCCTGAATTCTTCTGGACTCTTGAAAGACTCCCAGAAGGCCTTTCAAAATATCTTACTGTTTCAGGGAGCTCCACAGGGAGCTGTGGGATAGATACCCAGGGGAAATTCTATTGCAATAGAATTGTACAATGCAAAAATGAAGGCAGGGGAACACTGTGACCGAAACAGAAATACTTTGTGGACACAATGCAATACTGTGGCTTATTCCAGGGGTATCCCATCATTTAAGATTATCTCAGGTAGACACAGCCCTAATGTTAGTGAATGTGAGTAACCCTTGTGAAATGCAAGATTTGGAGCTAATCTTCAAACCAAGCCATTTTAAGTTAGATTAGGATAATAATGGTCAATGTTATTTAAAATAACAGAAATCTGTCATTTTTCACCATCACAAAGGCTTAATGTATTTTAAAATATATGTATAAAATATGGATGCTGAGACTACACACTCAAATAAAATAGGAAATTATGTATGCTCCAGCCACTTGCACTTATATAGACACACAACCTAAAGTACTAGGTATATTGTATTTCCAATTTAAAGAAGAAAATTGATCAGACAAGATTACAAGAATACTGAAGAAGCCTTTCACCATTCCTTTTTTAACTTGAATCAATAACAAACATTAAAGGCTTTATTTTCCTCAATCAGAGCAGCTCACATCATTTAAAGACATTACATTTAATGTTAGATATGAGTGACAGGAGAAAAACATGTATCAAGTGAATATCTTAAAATGTAAACTACACCAATATGCTTTCTCCTGATCTCAGGCAACCTATGTTTTATTACAAAATGAACTACTATTTGACAATACTATTAGTTCCTATAAGAACCTATTTTCAAAAAAATACTTGTTAGTTCATGCACCAATTTTTATATGAGAAGCTGGTCACCAGCTTGGTATGTTCACACTTACTATGACCTACCCTTAGATTTAGTATACTAAACGCTCTCTTCTTGTTCATGTTGGTTAAATTCATGCCTGTGCAGAGAGCCAGCACAAGTCCCAACAGAGACAAGGTCCATTAAATAGGGCTTAATCAGAAAAAAGCAGTGCATAGGCCTTTAATACCCCTGTGCATTTGGCTGAATTTCATGAGAGAGAGAATACACATGAAGAGCCCACATGAAGTTATATCCTGCAATCCATACACAGGCAAAACTCCCACTTAAGTGATTAATGTAGTTAGTGAGGGTAGATTTTTGACTATTTTTCACTAAATTTTGAAGAGATGAAGTAATAATGTCATTTATTTTTAAAATATATATTTTCATGAATGAATCCAGTTTGAGCTTTCCGAGCAGAACTAGGGATTTCCGAATGGGCCCGAAGGTCCCAGAATAAGTCATTGCCCTCAATGTAATTTTAATTTCTCACAATTTATTATCTGCATATTTCATTTGCAGATATATTTACCAGTATATTTGCCCTCTTCCAGATCATTAGTAAAGATATGTAGTAAGACTAAATGTAACAGCGCTGTCAGCAGCAAACCAGCAGAATCCTCACCAAACTCAATGCTTTGTCATCTCTCACTACCCTTTGTTTGCAGTCCTTCAAATCAGTTTTTACACCACATAATATTCCTCATATCCACAGGTATGGGAATTTCTTTTGCAGATTTTGTGTTTTAGAAAATTCAGATCTTTCACATTATAAAAAGGCAAAAGTTCAAGCAAAAGATAAGAAAATGTATATTGTGACAGACCCAGACCAGTGGGGTACAGAAGTCTGGTAGAGGGCAAATATACTGGTCACTGGATGAGTAGTTTTCTGTTCCCTGAATGACCAAAGCAGGGGCTGCACTAGAGTAATCAGGAACCTGCTAGAACCAGTTAAGGCAGGCAGGCTAATTAGGACACCTGGAGCCAATTAAGAAGAAGCTGCTAGAATCAATTAAGGCAGGCTAATCAGGGCACCTGGGTTTTAAAAAGGAGATCATCCCAGTTTGTGGTGGGAGTGTGCGAGGAGCTGGGAGCAAGAAGTGCAAGGAGCTGAGAGGGGGTGTTGCTGGAGGACTGAGGAGCACAAGTGTTATCAGACACCAGGAGGAAGGTGTTTGGAGGAGGCCATAGGGAAGTAGCCCAGGGAGTTGTAGTTCATGTCATGCAGCTGTTATAGGAGGCACTATAGACAGCTGCAGTCCACAGGGCCCTGGGCTGGAACCCGTAGTAGAGGGTGGGCCTGGGTTTCCCCCCAAACCTCCCAATTAACCTGGACTGTGGGTTCTTCCAGGTGGGAAGTTCTTTGGGCTGTTCCCCAACCCACATGGTGAATCTCTATGGCAAGAAAATCTGCTAATAAGCGCAGGACCCACCAAGATAGAGGAGGAATTCTGTCACAATATACATATATAAAAACACATCTATGCATGTGTGTGAGTTGGCTCTAATGCTACTTGGATTAAAAATTAAAATGATATCTTGTCTGCAGGTGACTTTTCAGGTGAAGTTAAAGATTTTTTGGAACTTTCTGAAAAGGGAATAGGGGATTAAACCTGTGTCCTGACTCCTAAAAAAACAAAAAACAAAAAAAACCCCACACATTCCTTCTTTCAGGAAGAGAGAGTCTAATGCCCAAGGACATTCACAGGTTCTTTTCAAGAACACAATACTGACTTGGTTAGCCTAAGCAGTATTTAATTTCAGTATTTAACTCATTAAGGTACTTTAAAGCACTTTGAGCATGAAAGGTGTTGTGTAAAACAAAATAATTCTGTTCTATTCTAATGTATTAAGCAGAAATACTTGTGAAGTCTAATCTTCATGAGCTAATGTTTTTATTTACATTTCATCTTTATGGGGGAAAGACGAAGGATTAATATTTCTGCCCTGGGAGAGCAAAACACCAGGCTGTAATGAGAACTTAATTATACCTGTGATAAACTCATAAATATTACTTTGTTCCAGTGGGAATATCTGGATTGTGATCCATGGATACTTATGTTTTACTATATCACAAACTACCAACACAGCTCTGTTACTGTAATTTTTCACACATTTTCTTTCCCTGTGTTATACATTTCAATGAAGACAGCCCACTGTCATGGGCTAATAGACTGGAACGATGCTCACTCAAGACTCAGATATAAAGTGAAAAAGAGAGAGAAATCACAAAAGAGAGAGTTAATGGCCGAAGCTACTACTGTTGCTCCTGCTTCCACACCTTCTGCAAGTTCTAAACCATTTACCAAAGCTCAGGGAGGCATAATGTACCTCATACTTAGTTCTGCTGTTGCTACTTCCCCCAGTTTCAATGGGGAACAGTTGGTGGGAGGGAAGTATCTTCTAAAGAAAGGGCAATAACACTGCTGGTTTCTAACTAGAGGGAAAAAAAGTCAACTAAATTTTACCAAGAGCCTATTTTCCCTTCCTTATCCACTGAATGAACTATTAACAGACCAAAATTTGGAGCAAATTCAATGGGAATCCTTGTCGTGGAGATAACATGCATTGAAGAACTTAAAGCCAAGTTTGCGTGTATAGGAACACAGCGTTATGGAATTAGTTATGCCAATTTCTAACTGAGATGCATGAAAATGTGGGAATGTTTGATAGGCTTGACGCAGTCAGACGAGAATGGACCAGAACTATTCATCAATCGGAGTCTGCTGTGGTGAAAGATTAGTGCAAATGTGCTATTTTCTCACTCTGCGATAGACAACTGATTTTTTTCCCCTTCTTCCCTCACTCCACTCTTCCCTTTCAAAGAGCTAGCTATGACTAGCCAGCTATAGCAGCAAATATGAGATTAACAATTGTGTGTCAGTCATGCAGGGTTGTAAATGCACAGTTGCAATTTGCAGAATACGAGACACCCAATTGCTCTCTTGGGTAGAGTTGGGGGAACTCTCTCCATTCTCTCTTGGCAAAGAGAAATGTAAGGAATTTTAAGCCTGAAGGCAGCCTCAGTGGTTGGTGGAAGATGCATCTGATGTGAATTACAGAGAAAGGCATGGTATCGTCAGAGAATGGCTGGCTGTCAGTGTAGTGAGCATAAGGCCTCTGAAGAGAAGGGTGTTTTTCTTGCCTTTCTCACATGCCTGGATTTCATATAATTTTTCTAGACATAACTTGATAATTTTGCTTTTTGTTCTTCATGAACTCAGTGGAAATGTAGCTGGTTTTGACCAGTTATGCTCAGTGTTTATTTCCTCCTACATGGTTTAATATTAAAGTGGATTAGAAGAAGGATCCATCGGATAGGTTCCTGGAAAAATATTTTCCCCCTCTTTTTCTGATGTGTAAAGAGGGGGGAGATGGATTGATATTTGGAAGTCTTTGCTGTCCTAATTTTTCCCCCTTTACTTCTCCATTAATTTGGAGGGGAGGACAATATGATCCTGGGGTCACTGGAAGGCAACTGTGCACATCTTAACAGTAGCAAATAAGATTATTAAGATTAGGGAGGAAAGGCCAACAATTTTCAGAGGGTTGCACTGAAAAAAACCCACTATTTGATTTGAGGAGCTATAGGGTCAAGAACAAAGTGAAGGCAGCAATTATAAATTAAAAAACAACATACAGAAAATGGAAAAACAGGGAAATAGCAACCAATATAAATAAGAAGTTATGAGGTATAGAAAACTGACAAGTGAAGCTAATGACCTGAAGGAAAAATCTATTGCTCTCAGAGCTAAGGAAAATAAGGAGGTTTTTTTAAAAAAAGTATATTAGGAAGAAGAGAAATCCTAGCAATGGTATAGTGCTAACACTAGATGGAAATGGTAAAATTGTTAACAGTGATGCAGAGAAGGCAGAAATGATCAATAAATATTTCTGTACTGTATTTGGTAAGAAGCAGGATGAGTTACTCATATGAAAATGATCAAGTACTTTCCAGTCCATTAGCAACAAAGGAGGATGTTAAGCAACATCTACTAAGGATAAACATTTTTTAAATCAGCAAGTGCAGATAACTTTCACCGAAAGAGTGCTAATATGCCAATAGTAAAAAAAAGACAAGCAAGATGAACGGGGTAACACTAGGCCGATTGGTCTGACAGTCCTGAGCCAAATAACAGAAAAGCAGATACAGGATTCATTTGACAAAGTACTGAAAGACAGCAATATACTTAACACCAGTCAACAGAATTTTATGGAAAACAGGTTTTATCAAACAAACCTGATTTCATTGTTTGAGGATATCACAAGTTTGGCTGATAACAGTAACTGAGTAGTTGTAATATACTGAGATTCTTCTAAGGTATTTGACTTAGCACCACACAGCATTTTTATTGAAAAATTAGTACTCTAGAATATCTATAAAGCATATGTTAAATGAATTAAGAATTGGTCATCTGACATCTCAAAGTAGTTATCAACTGGAAATCATCATCAAATGGTGGTATTTCTAGTGGGTTCCACAGGGATCGGTATTATACTCAAGCCTATTCAACATTTTCATTAAAGATCTGGAAATAAATATAATCATTGCTGATAAAATTTGCAGATGACACAAAGATTGGCAGAGTGGTAAACAATGATGAGGACAAGACAGTCATATAAAGTGATCTGAATCGCATGGTATTACCACGCACTTCTCTCACACTTTTACATTCTGCATGACATGAATTACCGTTAGTTGAATAACTATGAAAACCTTCCTTGATTTCAGAAAGATTATTGTCTGCACACTCATCATATAGTCTGCATTTTGAAAAGCAATTTTAAAACTTTTATATTAACTTTAGACTGTTAGCACTAGACTATGTTAAAGCTAAATTACACGCAGCAATTGACAAAAAATGTATAAGCATTACTACTGTATCAGGTACACCCTTTCCTACAACAGATGTAATGCAGAGTTGAAAAACGTTTCTCAGCTGGGAAGATAGTGTTATCTTCTTGCAAGTCACAAAGTTGTCTTTCCAAATCTATTTTAAAAAGTTTTTGTACCTCCAGATTTATATTAGTGTTAAAAGTAAAGCTCTAAAACTGAAAATTTCTGATGGTTTAGCAGCAGTAAAGTTAATGATATATTGCCACTGAAATTTCTCACTTTCTTTAATGCTTGTTTTGTTACACAATAGACAAAATAATTTTTAAAATATCATTATCCCTAAATATGAGACAGATATATTACGTTTCTTTGTTAGGCTAGTTTTCTTTAACAGCTTTTGACTAAATTTTGAGGTCTTAGTAGAAATACTGTGTACATAACTTTCAAATTATAGTTTTTATCCTTGTAACAAGCAAATACACAATATTTTATAATCTTTCTTACAGGATGAGGCAGAGGACTACACTTTCAAAAGCATCTAGGTCACTTGGCACGAATGAGATTTAGAGTCCAATATGACTGAGGTGCTTTAGATAATAGGATTTAGGCTTGTAAATCACTTAAGCACTTTTGAAAAATTTACCCTTAAGTTTACACACAGGGTGTTAATATTCTAACTGATCATATGATCAGACCTAAGAGAGGTCACACTTTACTCCATTTATTTGTCCCCTGAGATTACTGTAAATCGCTGTACGTAAATGTAATGCATAGGCTACAGCTTATACCCAATGCAATTGTCTGTTTTCTCCATGGTTTAGGCTGCCATGATCATCCTAGTCAGCTTCCAATGTTAGTTTAAGGCCTTGGTCCTAATTTGCAAAGAAATTAATGGCTTAAGCCTCAGCTACATTAAAGACCATATTTTGAGCTATGAGCCACCAAAACAGCTGTACTTCTCTGGGACAATGCAGACCAGAAAGCACAGAAAGAAATGCATGAATGCTGGAGACAAAGTATTCTCTGTCAAGAGGATCCAGCTATTTTTTCAGAGGAGATCAGACAAATCCAGAGTTAGATCATCTTTAGGAAGAGCTGCAAAACCTTCCTCTTTAAAAAGACCTTTCCATTTTAAGAGTGACACAACATTGACACCCTCTTCTACTCCTAAACACTTACCAACCTAAAAGAAAAAAAATAATAATCTAAAAAATCAGAAACACGAATCCTACCCAAAGCAGAGTTTTTGAGGTTAAAAAGTGCCAAAGACTCCATGAAGTTCTCTAGGAATTTTGCTATTGTTATTGATTTTACATAGAAGGTGCTCAGATACAACAGTGATAGGTGGTAGTATAAAACCCTGATTAGATTTATTGCTGTTAGTAATCATTTTAAAATGTTTTAGTGGTCTTTTTTGTTCAGTGCCGTAACTGTTAAGAGAGTATTTTAGAACCAACCTGAAGCAGATGAACAGATTATTCAGTTTCAGCCAGTGACATGACTACTCAAGTTGCTGACTGAAGAGATAGCTGAGCCATTAGTGTTTATCTTCAAAAACTCATGGAAGATGGGTGAGATTCCAGAGGACTGGAAGAAGGCAAATATAGTGCTAATCTATAAAAAGGGAAATAAGGACAACCCAGGGAATTACAGACCAGTCATCTTAACTTCAGTACTGAGAGAGATAGTGGAGAAATAATCAAGCAATCAATTTGCAAACACCTAGAAGATAAGATGAGAAGTAACAGTCAGCATGGATTTGTCAAGAAAAAATCATGTCAAACCAACTTAGTAGCTTTCTTTGACAGGGTAACAAGCCTTGTGGATAGTGGAGAAGTGGTAGATGTGGTACATCTTGACTTTAGTAAGTCTTTTGATATTGTCTCACATGACCTTCTCATAAACAAACTAAGGAAATATAGTCTAGACAGAGCTATTATAAGGTGGGTGCATAAATGGTTGGAAAACCATTTCCAAAAAGTAGTTATCAGTGGTTCACGGTCAAGGTGGAAGGGCATATCGAGTGGGGTCCTGCAGAGATTGGTCCTGGGTCCAGTTCTAGTCAATATCTTCGTCAATGATTTAGATAATAGTATAGCGAGTACACTTACAAAGTTTGCGGATGATACCAAGCTGGGAGGGGTAGGATTAAAATTCAAATGATCTGGAGAAATGGTTGGAAGTAAATAGAATAAAATTCAATAAGGACAAATGCAAAGTACTCCATGTATGAAGGAACAATCAGTTGCACACATACAAAATGGGAAATGACTGCCTAGGAAAGGGGACTGTGGAAAGGGATCTGGGGGTGATAGTAGATCACAAACTAAATATGAGTGTAACACTGTTGCAAAAAAAGCAAACATCATTCTGGGATGTATTAGGAGGAGTGTTGTAAGCAAGACACAAGAAGTAATTCTTCCGTTCTACTACATGCTGATTAGGTCTCAACTGGAATATTGTGTCCATTTCTGGGTACCACATTTCAGGAAAGATGTGGCTAAACTGGAGAAAGTCCAGAGGAGAGCAGCAAAAATTATTAAAGGTCTAGAAAACATGACCTATAAGGAAAGATTGAAAAAACTGGGTTTGTTTAGTCTAGAGAAGATTGAGGGGGAACATGATAATAGTTTTCAAGTACATAAAAGGTTGCTACCAGGAGGAGGGAGATAAATTATTCTCCTTAACCTCTGATGGTAGGACAAGAAATAATGGACTTAAATTGCAGCAAGGAAGGTTTAGGTTGGACATTAGGAAATCTTCCTGTCAGTATAGTTAAGCACTGGAACAAATTGCCTAGAGAGGTTGTAGAATCTATCACTGGAGGTTTTTAAGAACAGATTAGACGAATACCTGTCAGGAATGGTCTAGTTATTACGTAGTTCTGCTTTGAGTGCAGGGGACTGGATTAGATGACCTATTCAGATCCCTTCCAGTCTACATTTCTATGAATCTGTTTCTGTATATTGATTGATAATAGGCAGAGCTACAAACCCCTCCTATTAAGTTTGCTTAACAACTCCCCTTCTAAGACCCTAGTTTTTTCACAGGACTGCTACCTCATTCAGTGCACAGACAAGACCTGCTCTGCAGATGAATCAGAGTGGTGTAATAAAGGATGCTGGTGTCTGTAGGAACCCTGCCTCATTTGTTGCAGAACTTGGAACTTGTGTAGTGAAGGTGACAGAGGGTTGCAGAATGACAAAGGTCAGTCTCATGGTTAAGGCATTTGAATGCTGCCTCAAGAACTGGATTTTGTCTCTGCCATAGAGTTCCTTTGTGATGCTAAGCAAGTCACTTATCCCAACTTTCTCATGGGTGATCACTAATTGTGTGTTGCTTCTTTTTTTAGGGACCTAACTTGAGACTCTGGGGTCTGATTTGCAGAAATGCTAAGCACTCACAGCTACAACTGAAGTCCATGTGAGCTGTGAACTGAACATATAAAATACTACACAAGGCTAAATCCTCTGAAAAGTCAGGTCTAGGTATCTCAAAACAGGCACTCAAAATTTTTTGATCTTAATCTCTTTGTGCCTCAGCTCCCCCTCTGTGAAGTCCAGATAATACCAACCCCTTACCATCACTATAGGATCTGAGTGCTTCACAAATGTAGTGATGAGTGCCATAGAAAAGTCCATGAGGAAATCACTAATTCTGTTTTCAGAACAGTGCTTAAATAGTGTCCAGTAAGGCTGGATGCGCCACACGGAATAATGAGAAAACAAAATATTGAATAGCTGCTCACCAAGTGAGCATCATGCACCCTGTACACTAACATAGTATGTACTCATGTAATTGTAATATATACAAACACTGAATAGGATTTTATAATTATTGACTAGGATGATATTTTGCCATTTTTCTGTGGCATCTGAGAGAAGCAGAACTAAGTTTTTCTTCAAACTCCCACTTTGTTGACCTATTTGATCAATAACTATTGCTTTTTCATAACTAGTTTGGTGGTGGTTTTCAGAATATAGCTAAACTTTTAAAAAGTGGTGTTAAACATAGTGTTGTGGAGATCCATGTTTACTTTCTCTCAATGGCATCCATATCTAATTTCCTCAATTTAGAACTAGAACGATACCTTTGCTACCTATTACACAATCTTGCATCTGAAAGAAAATCTGAGATCTTTCTGGCTTGCACATTTTAACCAGTAATAAAAATTCTAGTAAACTTAACCAGTTGGTTGATGATGCACAAGGCAAAATACATGCCAGTTCCCTCTTCCATTGATGTGGGTGGCTCTGCTGTGCTATTACAAGTAAAAGCAGTAAAAACTTATTTTTGCCTGTACAATACAGGAAGGAGCCAAGATTCAGAAACATAGGGAGCAGTTCTGATGAGTAAGATGGTGACATACTGACATAGTCATTAAGGCTAAACTACCATGTGCAATAGAAAGCAAGTGCTACCTGTGAAATCAGATTTCTAAAATCAGGGAGAAGTGTTTGTGCTTGCAATTTGCTACTAATCAGTTCCCCTTTTCTCATTAACATAATCTTTCAATATATACATTAATTCATTTGAAGGAAATAGATGGCTTCTAATAGCTCCTTTTCCACTTGATGCCTACAACAACCAAGCAGAAAGTCAGGGCTTTTCTTCACTACCAGGGAAATCGATGCTGCTGCAATTGATGCAGCAGGTGTTGATCCACTAAATCGATGGCAGAGCGCTCTCCAGTCACTTCCGGTACTCCACCTCCCCGAGAAGAAGAAGGTAAGTTGACCAGAGAGAGTCTCCCGTCGACGCAGCACAGTGAAGACACTGCATTAAGTTAACCTAAGCTACATCAACTCCAGCTACATAAATAATGTAGCTGGAGTAGCCTAACTTAGGCTAGGTCTACACTACCCGCCTGAATCGGCGGGTAGAAATCGATCTCTTGGGGATCGAATTATCGCGTCTCGTCGGGACGCGACAATTGATCCCCGAATCGATGCTCTTACTCCACCAGCGGAGGTGGGAGTAAGCGCCGTCGACGGGGAGCCGCGGAGGTCGATTTTTGCCGCCGTCCTCACAGCAGGGTAAGTCGGCTCCGATAGGTCGAATTCAGCTATGCTATTCGCGTAGCTGAATTTGCATATCTTAAATCGTCCCCCCCCCCCCCGTAGTGAAGACCTGCCCTTAGGCAGACTTACCCCAGTAGTCAGGGCCGGCTCTAGGTTTTTTGCCACCCCAAGCAAAAAAAATATATTTTCGCTGCCCCGCCCCTTACCCCACACACACACCTCCTGCCGCCCCAGCCCTGGGCTCACCCCCCACCCCACCTGCACCCTCCTTCCACTGGTAACTTGCTCCCAGGGCAGGTCATCAGCAGGAATTTTAGATGTGCACAGAACAGACAGGATTGGTTCCCATATGGTTACAGGACTGCAGTAAAGTGGAACAATTTTCAGCTTGTATGATTGGAGGATATCTGGATGCATATTATAAGACTGTCCTACATAAATGAGGAAAAGTTGAGGTGCCTTTATTATTCTTTTCTTCCACTCTTTCTTTCTATGGGGAATTTGCCACTGCAATATCACTGTCTTCCTTTTAAACAAACAAAAAGCAATGGCTGTTGAAAATAGCAATTCCAGCCCTAATAACCACTGGGAAGCATTTCTTGCTCAATTTTATCCTACTTTTTCTACAGCAAGTTACAGTGGATCAGTATATTTGATTTGGGAGAAATGAAGTAACAGCTGCCCAAACTGAGCTTGAGCACTCCTGAATTTTGAGGTGTTCAAATCTGGAAGGCAGGTGCTGGGGGGGCAAGGGGCCTGTGGCTCCGCAGGGGAGCATGGCAGCATGTATGCAGCAGCGTGTCTGGCGCTGCACGAAGCAGACACGCTGGTCTGAGTGGCACAGTAAGGGGTCTGGGGGGTTGGAGAAGGGGTAGGGGGTTCTGGGGGGGCAATCAAGGGACAGGGAGCAGTTGGATAGGCATGGGAGTCCAGGGTTAGTCAGGGGATAGGTAGGGGGTGGGGTCCAGGGGGAAGTTAGGGGAGGTCTCAGGAGGGGGCAGTTGGGGACAAGGACCAGTGGGACTTAAATAGGGGGTGGGGTCCTGGGAGGAGGCGATCAGGGGACAGGGAGCAGGGGGGTTGGATGGGTTGGGGTTTCTGTGGGGGGCAGTCAGAGGGACTGGATGGTGGCAGGGTGGGGTTACCCTCCCTCCCTGTGGAGTGTCCTATTTTTTGATTGTTAACATATGGTATCCCTATTCACAGTGCAGCTCTCCATTCACTGCAGCATGAGATCTTAGCTTCCTCACTCCCTCCCCCTCTTTCCTGTTGGTAGTGGCCAAGGGAATGCTGGGAAATGTAGTTCTTTCCCTGCTCCAGGGCTGGCTCTATAGGCAGGGAGCTAACCAGGGAACTACAGCTCCCAGAACCCCCTGTTGGTTCTCAGCTCCCACGCTGGATCCCTGCCGCCCCTGCAAATGGGCTGCCCCAAGCACCTGCTTGCTTTGCTGGTGCCTAGAGCCGCCCCTGCCGGTAGTGAAGACAAGCCTGCAGTAACAAACTCATTTTTAACTAAACTGCTAAAGTTGTTGACTGTTATTCCATTTCACCTATGAACAACTTTGGCTTGTAATTTGGACATGCTTTTCCTACTGGAGGAAGGATGGTCTTGTGGGTAAGGCCCTAAGCTGAGATTCAGGAATTCTGAGTTTAATTTCCAGCTCTGCTACAGACTTCCTGTATGACCCAGCACAAGTCACTTGCAGCATGGGCTTTTTCTCAAATGTGCTGAGCACCTGCAGCTGTCATTGCCTGCACTAGGGGCTAAAGCTTTTCTCTCTGTGCCTCACCCCATCTGTAAAATGGGTCTGGCCAATAAACAGCCAATGTTTTCCAAAAATACTACTCTGTTATCAGTTATTCCCTATAAGTAGGATAGCGGGGGGAGGGAGGATAATTTCTCACTGTGTGGTAACTACTGACAATTGTTCACTCCTTAATAGCAACAACTATACGTCTGCTTAGCATTTAGATATGAGATAATGCTTTATATTTTCCAAGGAATGTACAAACATTAACTCATTAAACGTCAAATGATTGTGAGATAATTAAATAATTGTATTCCTAACTTACAGATGGGGATATAAATCACAGAAAGCTTACTCTTAGTCAGTAGTAGAGCCTAAATTATCAGTCAGAAGTTCCTGGCTTCCACCTTCATGCTTGATCCTTTGGACCAAAATGCCATATAGGTGGTTTAACTTATTACTGGAATATTCATAAGTCAAATACGGCAGCATGATCTATTGGTTTGAGCCCAGGAGGGAGAGTTAGAAATTCTTTGTCAATTTTAATGTTGCTTTGCTAAGGACTTACTGCATGGCCTTCAACAAGTCTTTTCACTTCTCTGGACCAAGTTCTGTGAGGATTCGCACCTCAGAAATCCCATTATTTTCACTGGGATTGCACAAGGGTTAAATAAAGGCAGATTTTAGCCCAGTGTGTCTCAGTTTCCCAATTTGTAAAATGACACACTCTACATATCTCACAGGATATTTGTGAGGCTATAATGCTTGTAAAGAGTTTTGAAGATGTAAAGCATTATTTGAATTAGTAGTTGAACCACAAATTATTAATCTCTATAGTGGTTTTAGCAAAAATATATTTTTCAAACTGGTGAAACTAGCAAGTAAATCACTCCAGACAATACTAAAACATCTAAAATTCTCCTTTCTGTCTGTGTTGTAAAACAAAATAGGCATCAGAATAAACACAAAGATGTGAAGAAAAAATGGAGAGCTACATCCCCTAGAGAGCACTGTTCCATTCCCATCTCCCATAGGTACTATTACAGTAAGGAAACTACCACCTGCAGTGTAGGAAAGGAAAGATATACTCATACTCCCTCACTTTCCACTGGCCTGTTCCTCTCCTTTTCAACCTTTCAATAAGGAAATATGAATACCATAGGATTTACCATAAGCCTTACAAATTATGCTTAGCAGACAAAGCATTTAGTTCATTGTTTACTGATGTGCAACAAACCTGAACATAAAGAAAATTCACATGCAAACTGAGTACTTTTAAAGCTATCTGAATCAGAGAAAAGGCAATTAATCTTAGGAACCACATAAAGAATGGATAGAGTTTAATGTAATCAAACTGTTGCAGGTCTCTGGATAACTCCAAACAAAACAATCTAAATTTCTGCATTTTAGATTTGCTATGTTCCCTCTGTGGGGACCAAACAAACAAATTATTTTAAAAGTTACTAGGGTCTTTCAAATTCTCACCAGATGGAAATGTCATAGAAATAATTACAGTGTATGTTTATTGTTGGAAGTGTAAGCTACATTAAAAACATAATGAAAACTATATTAGTCATGATCTTATTATCAAGTAGTTTTATCAATTTTCATTAAGTTTCCATAATCATTTTATTAAACTGAAATGGGAAGTGTGTGTGTGTGTGTGTGTGTGTGTGTGTGTGTGTGTGTGTGTGAGTAAGAGAGGGAGAGAGTATATTTAATTTAAATCATCTATAGTTTACCAACCCTTTCATGAGAACATTCAGGGGTACTCTGTATAGGAATAATCTAGAACACCATCCTCAATTTCCCATATATATTAAACTGCAAAATGAAGCAAAAACATCATACATTGCACTGTCACTTTCGAAGTTCTAGGCAACTTCTGTTCTTATATTGTTACCATATATTCCCATATTACTACAATTTATAGTTAAAAAGGAGGTCATGAATTAATCTTCATAAATAAGAATTGTCCCTCTTTGTTCTGGATGAGCACTTGCAAGATAAAAATAATCCATTTGTTTTGATTAAAGGAGCTGTAAGATTGTATAATGCTCAAATACTTTTTCTGATGCAGCAAATACATTTTTATATTCATTGTTTGAGTGATGCGGTTTTTTTGGGGGGGGACTTCAATTTGGCAGCAGAGGGTAGAGGTTCTAATTGTGAATTTTATTCAAAGACAGATAAGCAACCTTTTTTTCTCTCAATCTTATGACATATTTCTCAAGAAATTCTGCTCTAAAATCATTTTAATGATGATGGATGGTTTTCATTGCATATCACCTTTTATTCTTTGTCACCATCTTCAATTTATCCCAGCTATCCCCCATGGCCTCTAACAGAGGGGAGAGGAGGGGAGGGATAGCTCAGTGGTTTGAGCATTGGCCTACTAAACCCAGGGTTGTGAGCTCAATCCTTGAGGGAGCCATTTATGGTTCTGGGGTAAAAATCTGTCTGGGGATTGGGTCCTGCTTTGAGTAGGGGGTTGGACTACATGACCTCCTCGGATCCCTTCCTACCCTGATATTCTATGCCAAACTAATATTTTCGATCATGTGCCATTATATCTAAGACATTTGAAATCTACTACTGGTGCTTAGTTTTCCTCTACAGTGATCCCCTGGAAATCTATTCAATGTTATGGATGAAAATTCATAAGTGGAGCAGTTCCAACAAGAGACATTGAGAGAGCCTCACCCCAGACTAGCCATAGCCTGAGGAGATTAGGGCACTCACTTAGGATGTGAGAGACCAGGATTCAAGTCCCTGCTCCAAATCAGGCAGAGCATGGCTTCAAACTTGGGTCTTTCACTTCCCAGCTAATTGCCCTGAACCTAGGGAGACCAGACAGCAAGTGTGAAAAATCAGGACAGGGGGTGGGGATAATAGGAGCCTATATAAGAAAAAGCCCCAAATATCGGGACTGTCCCTATAAAATTGGGACATCTGGTCACCCTACCTGACCACCAGGTTATTGGTATTGAAAGGTGGCATGCTCTGTCTCTCTGAGACCAGGTATTCCATCCTGTACCTGAGAAATCTTCCCAACAAAAGTTTAGTCAAATCTGACCCTTTCCCATAAATATATACACTTTTGATGAATTGGCATTTTCCACCAAAGATCCATTTAATAAAATTCCTGACCCCCACTAGAGCTGGAATCACCCTGGGGAGGGAGGTGATGTCTCGGGTATATCAGTCCCGAACAATTCAGGGCTTCATAGCTCAACACCCACACCTTAGCTTAAACTGACAGAAAAGGGCCCCCAAGGGAACCTTGTTCCCATAGGGGAGGGAAGCCCCAAAGTTCAGGGTGGAAAGGAAAGCCACCCACAGAGATGCTTAAGGATCCTCAGAGTTGTGCTTCAATTTCTCCTTTGATCCTGAGGATCCATGAGATTTGTATGCCATGTTTGCTTAGCACTCCATAAGGCCACAAACCACCACCCTGGAGAAGTGTATCCAGCTCCAATTCTACATGAACCTTGCCATTTTCCCCTCCTGTGAGTTTTCCCACTGGTACGCGGCAGGAAAGCACATTACGTTCGTAAGTGCTGCACTCTAGTACATTTTATATTTCCCCTTCCATAACTTGACTGGTAAATAAAGGTTGTACTTAATTAATAAATTAGACAATTGCTCAGGTTAGTTATGGATATCTAGCAAGGAACCTTTATTTGGATTGTTAAGTACAGTACTTTTTCTCCCATTTTTCTTAGATTTACCATAGATGGATGGTTTCTTTGTAATCATGCATGGAAGAATAATACCATTTCATGGTAAAATTGAGATATACTGTAATATAAGCATGCAATATGGAAATGTTCTGAGATTGTAGTTCAAATGTATGTGTAATCTTTAGACATTTTGTCAAGATTGATGAAAATAATTTTGAGATAAAGACATGACTGAAAAGAAGTTTATATATAATAGAAAAGTATGATATTTTTTCAAGATATAATCATATTACTTTAAGGACAAAATATCTTTCTAAGAAAATTATTGATTCTTCTAAAAACCACATATGAACAAGAGCCTTTCATAATCAAACTATAGACTTAAGAGAGGATTTATTAAAGGGGATACTCTATATACTAGTAAAGAAGAGAGGATAGTAGTTGATAAACTACAGGTAAAAACTGAAGAGAAACAGTCTAATAAGAGTCCCATTCCATTACATCCTATGAAGGCAGACAACTAAATATTGACAAATTTCATAAATTTGTATAGAAATGCTTCTATAGAAATGCAAGAAGACTAAATACTAAGATGGGTGAACATGAGTGCCTGGTATTAAATGAGGATATCAATATAATTGGCATCTGTAGTGAGTCGGTGTGGCTCCCCTCCTGCCCAGAAGAGGGAGCCCACGTGCAGGCACCAGAGTGGGTAGAGCCACCGCCGCCTGTCCCCGCCCCCCGGAAGTCAAGGGGCGGGACAGGAAGTATAAAGGCCGGCCGCCAGAGCTCAGTCAGTGGCCAGCCACCGCAGGGAGCCGACGTGTGGCCGGGAGCTCCCGACCAGGAGACCGCCGAGGCCTGGGCCCTAACTGGCCTGAGCTACCCCGGGCACGCTACGAGGAGGAGCCGCCGGAGCCCGTCAGTGCCCGTCACTGGGAGAATCCCTGGGAGTCCCATCCCACCAACCCTGAGGGCGAGACGGCACCCGAACCCCTCCGCCCCTGCTGCTACCCGGAGGAGCCGCCCGAGGACCGTTGGCCTGACTTCCCGGCAGAGCTACCGGACCTGCCACCGAGCCCTGGCCGAGAGGAGCCCATGCAGATGGACTGGCCCGAGCCCGGCGCAAGGAACGAGGTAGGCTCTGAGGGGGATCATGGAAGTAGCCTGGGGGTAGCCGACCCCGGTCCGGCTGCAACTGAGTGTGAGCCAATGTCAGTGTGTTGCGGTCTGGATACCCCACTGACCAGCAGCGGCAGCAACCACTGCTAGGGCCCCGGGCTGGAATACAGTGGAGTGGGTGGGCCTGCGTTCCCCCCTGCCACCCTCTGCTCACGGGTGGCAGGCTTCCCCCTCACCCAACGCTCGCCTACAGAAGCCTGGGCTCTGAACTATTCACTCGCTCAGTCCCCTGCAAACAAGGGCCTGAGCTTAAACTGTGTTTGCCCCGCCCTGATCCAGGGCCTGGGCCCCTGAACTGTTTATCCGCTCAGCCCCTGCAGCCAAGGGCCTGAGCTTTAACGGTGTTTGCTCCGCCCCTGCAACCGAGGGCCTGAGCCCTGAGCTAACTGTCGGCTTTGCTCCGCCCCTGCACCAGAGAGCCGGAGCTTCGGGACTAACTGACTGCTTGTTCCCACAGTAGTGAGTCGGTGTGGCTCCCCTCCTGCCTGGAAGGGTCGAGCCCCGGCTAGGACCGATTACAGCATCCCAGAAACTTGGTAGGGGATGATAATCAATGGGACACAGTAATACCAAGTGTGACATTGACATAAACTGGGACCGTATAGATCATTGCTGCAACCAAGGTCCCATCGTTGCACCAAATCTTGTACAAAGGAGGTCCAGTAAGGTGTCTATGGAAAGCTTATGATTTGCTGGTTATGATTATGCTATTTGTATGTGTGTATCATTTTTGTAGTTGAAGTTATGAATATTGGCTATGTACTTGTATCTCAATGATTCTAAGTAGCCTCAGTGAAGCATTTGGTCAGCTTCTTGATAAAGGACTATTCTCAGTAAGTACCCAATCAAGAAACACTTAACTGACAATGGACTTTGGGAGACACCAATCCACATGTGAGCTTTCCTGGGAATGTTCAAACTAACATGTAAACAATGGTGTCAGCCTGCAAACTGAGTCATGCATGGACATGTGACTTGCCCATGTGACTCCGACTCCATCTTGCTTCTGTGATTTTCCACAGTAAGAACAAAGTGGTGTCCTTCCACGGGCAAAGGATATAAAAAGCCCTGAAAACTCCACCATCAATCCTGCTTCTTGCCTCTGGAGGGACCTTGCTACAAACTGAAGCTCTGAACAAAGGACTGAATGACCCATCCCAGCTGTGGATGTACTTCAGAGACTTGATTTGAACCTGCAATTTATTCCATCACTGCTACAAGCCTGAACCAAGAACTTTGCCATTACTGTATGTAATTAATTCCATTTAACTAATTTTAGCTCTCATCTATATCTTTTCCTTTTATGAATAAACCTTTAGATTATAAAGGATTGGCAACAGCGTGATTTAAGAGTAAGATCTGATTTGTATATTGACTTGGGTCTGCGGCTTGGTCCTTTGGGATCAGGAGAATCTCCTTTTTTCTGTTACTGGGGTATTCATTTTCATAATGAGTTGTCCCCATAACAAGTGGCACTGGCGGTGATACTGGGAAACTGGAGTGTCTAAGGGAATTGCTTGTATGACTTCTGGATAGCTAGGGGGGTAAAACCAAAATCTTATGTTTGGCTGGATTGGTTTGCCTTGGTGTGCAACGGAACCCCAACCTTGGGCTGTAACTGCCCTGCTCTAAGCAATTTGTCTTGAATTGGTACTCTCAGTTGTGTTCCACCAAAGGCAGCATCATTACACCAAGGTAAAAATATATAGGAATGACAGAGTAGGTCATGCTGGTAGGGATGTGGCATTATATGTGAAAGAAAGCAGAGGGTCAAATATAGTAAAAATCTTAAATGAATCAAACTGTACTAATAGAATTTCTTACGGATAGGAATTCCATGCTTCAATAGTAAGAATGTTGCAGTAGGAATATACTGCTGACCACCTGACAGGATGCAGAGATAAAACTTCTAGACTCCGTTAATGCCTGCTTCTTAGAGCAGTTTGTCCTGGAACCCACAAGAGGAAAGGTAATTCTTTATGTAGTCCTAAATAGAGCACAGGATCTGGTCCAAGAGATGAATATATCTGAACTGATTGGTAATATCAATCATAATGTAATTACATTTAACATCCTTCTAGGGGGAGAAATACAAAAGAACCCACCACAGTAGCATTTAACTTCAAAAGGGGGAACTACACAATAATGAGGAAGCTAGTTAAATGGAAACTGAAAGGGACAAGATGAGTGAGATAATATATCTTTCACTGTTGGTGAAAGAGACAAGCTTTCAAGCTACACAGAGCTCTTCAGGTCCATGAAGCTCAAAAGCTCGTCTCTTTAGCCAAGAGAAGTTGGTCCAATAAGAGAGATTATCTCACCCACTGTGTCTCTCTACTATCCTGGAACCAATAGGCCTAAAACAATATTGCAAACAATGGATATTAAAAGGAACAGTCACAAGGCTGAAATGCCTCAAGCTGCATGGAAATTATTTAAAAACACCATAAGAGAGGCTCAAACTAAATACATATCCCAAATTAAAAAAAAAAAAAAACACATACAGTAAGAGGACCAAAAAATGCCACCATGGCTAAACAGAGTAAAGGAGGCAGTTTAGAGGCAAAAAAGCATCCTCTAAAAATTGGAAGGCGAAACCTACTAAGAAAAATAGAAAGGAGCATAAACTCTGGCAACTCAAGGGTAAAAGCACAGTTAGGCAAGCAAAAAAGAATTTGAAGAACAACTAGCAGAAGACAAAAATTACACAGCAAAATAAAAAAGTATATCAGAAGCAAGAAGCCTACCAGACAGTCAGGGGGGCAACTGAATAATTGAAGTGCTAAAGTAGCACTCAAGGAAGACCAGGCTATTGAAGAGAAGCTAAATTAATTCTTTGCATCAGTTTTCACTGCAGTGAATGTGATGAAGATTCCCACACCTGAGCCATTCTTTTAGGTGACAAATCTAAGAAACTGTCTCAGATTGAGGTATCAGTAGAGGAGGTTTTGGAACAAATTGATAAGTGAAACAGTAGTAAGTCACCAGGACCAGAGGGTATTCACCCAAGATTTCTGAAGGAACTCAAATATGAAACTGCAGAACTACTAACTGTGGTATGTAACCTATCACTTAAATCTGCCTCTGTACCAGGTGACTGGAGGATAGCGAATGTACGGTCTTATTTTTCAAAAAGGCTCCAGAGGTGATCATGGCAATTACAGGACCATAACCCTACCTTCAGTACCAGGCATATTGGTTGAAGCTATAGTAAATAAAAGAATTATCCGGCACACAGATGAACACAAGACGTTGGGGAAGAGTCAACACAGCTTTTGTAAAGGGAAATCATGCCTATTTGAATTTTTTGAGGGTATCAATAAGCATATGGACAAGAGTTATCCAGGGAATATAGTGTACTTGGACATTCAGAAAGACTTTGAGGTCCCTCACCAAAGGTTCATAAGCAAAGTAAGCAGTTATGGGATAAGAGGGAAGATCCTCTCATGGATCAGTAACTGGTTAAAAGATAGGAAACAAAGGGTAGGAATAAATGTTCACTTTTAAGCAATGGAAAGAGATAAATAGAGGTGTTCCCCAAGGATCTGTACTTGGACCTGTGCTGTTCAACATATTCATAAATTATCTGGAAAAAGAGGGTAAAGGGTGAGATGACAAAACTTGCAGATGATACTAAATTACTCAAGATAGTTAAGTCCAAAGCAGACTGAAGAGTTACGAAGGGATCTCACAAAACTGGGTGGTTGGACAAGAAAATGGCAGATGAAGTTCAATGACACATTGGAAAGATAATCCCAACTATACATATAAAATGATGGGGTTACCACTCAAGAAAGATCTTTGAGTCATCATAGATAGTTCTCTGAAAACCATCTGCTCGACATGCAGAGGCAGTCAAAAGAGCTAATAGATATGTATGGCTATTTTCATGTTCTTAGATAACATGTTATCAAAATAAGGCATGCTTGATTTCAGAATGAAGTTTAATTAACCTATGTATTTCTTTTATTTCTCAAATTTTGTAGTTTTAGAATCTGAGCTAGCAGAATATATTTGCAGACTTTCAAGCCAAAATGACGACTGATATCATTTCCATCACTGGCTGATCTATAAAGGGAAAAGTCAGCAAACTGGAGAAGGGCAAAAATCAAACAAGAAGGATGTTGGGGTGATCAGAATGACTGTTTTTCTGTCTCATCTGATCTTGTTATGTACACATGGTAGGATCAGAAGAGGAGGAATGGGCTAGTTGATTTGGTCTGACCAGGGGAGTATGAGAGCGTGGTCCTGATGGGAGATGCACTAATTCCAAAGGTTGACTGCTTCTGAACACAGAGCAGTTGATCTTGTACCCCATTTGTCGATGTAACAGACAGTCATGGTGTTGTCTGACATGATGAGAATGTGATGGGAACATGAATGAAAGAAATGCTTGGAATGCCTTCCTTATGGCCCAGAGTTCCATAATGTTGATGTGCATTCTGGACTCCCAAGGAGTCCATGTTCCCTGCATCATGTGATCACCCAGGTGCACTCCCCTGCCTATGAGGGATGCTTCAGTGATTATCATCTTATCTAGGGAGGAAGCATACCCCAATGCAGGCATGATATGGGTCCGTCTACCACTGTAGGGATGAGAGCATCCTGGGGGAGACTGTTAGTATGAAGTCCATGTCATGATGTTTGGGCAAGTAAAATTGTCTGGAGCCACATCTAGAGGCAGCGAAAGTGGAGTCGGGTGAAGGCAGTGATGTATGTACATGAGGCCATGTGGCCAAGGAGGGACAGGCAAGTCCTGTCTGGGACAGAAGGATTGTTGACAATACGAGTTATGAGTTCTTGCAGAGACTGGAACCTGACCTGTGGTAGGCAGACTCATGCTGTGTTTGAGTTGATGTTGGCCCCTATAAAAATCAAGGGATTGTGGGGGGGGGTCCAATGTTGGTTTTTCAACACTGATACTGACTCCAAGGGAGGAAAGAAGGCTAAGCAACATGGAGGTTGAAATTTGGGCTTCACCTTTGGATTGTGCCACCAGGAGCCAGTCGTCAAGATATGGGAATAAGAGGACCCCATAACACCTGATGTAGGCTGCCACAACAGAGAAAAGCTTGGTGAAGACTCTGGGACCAGTGGTGAGTACAAAGGGAAGAACCTTGTATTGACAGAATGACTCAACTTGGTGCCGACGAATGGAGGATATCCAGGAGTTTATGCTGTGTATCCTGGATTTCCTCTAGGGGAATGTGAAGCTCCTCTGCCATTCTACACAGGAGGTCCTGGAATTGTCTGAAGTCATCTGGAGGTGAAGGGGATGCTGAAGTCACTGCCTTGTCTGGTGAAGAATCACTCTGGTTCTGGCGGCACCATTGGAACCAGGCTGAGGGACTACTCTTCCAACACTGGCTCCAAACATTTACACAAAAGGCGACCACGATGGGGAAGCAGGTGAAGTTTCCCGGGCAGGTTCTGAGGGGGAGTATGGGGACAAAGGCCCCCAATAGGGCTAGTATGCTGGATCCGGAGGGTGTTCTGGCAGGCCCCATGGCACCGGGAACCAATGGTCCCATGGTGGTTGCACTGCAGGATTTTGGCACGATGTAGATGGTCTTCTGGAGTATCCCTGCTGGTGGTAAGAGATGAATGTACCTTGCCCATCATCTGACTCCTCTGAATATGAAAATTCGGACTCCAGTTCCAGAGCTGGCAGAAGAGCGTAGACTGTCAAAGGGTGAGGGTCTTGTACCTGTGGCATGTCATGAAGGGGGATAAACCATCTCCCTAAGGGTGGAGGGTCCCAGCAAGCATGGTGATCTTGGTTCTTCCAAGACAAACAAGTCTGGGGCTTGGGTGCTTTTCCTAACCTCCCTGGTGTTAAGGGTTCCCTCTCCTTACACGGTATTGGTGGTGGAATAGTGGACTTCCCCAGAGCAGGCAGGTCCCACACTTTATGAGGTGCTGATGTTGACAGTACCTGCGGTTCGGGACCTGTGACCGCCAGATTGCCCTGCTTAAGACTTGTGTTTTTGCACTTTACAGTGTGTTTCTCCATGACTCAAACTCATGGAAGGAGCATCCCCTTTCTTTGGTTGCAAGGAAGACAACACCATACTTAAGGGCCTGGTTCCTTACCTTCTGACTAGGTCCCACAGTGGGGTCCATAGTGATGGTACCACTGGTGCCGATCTGGACTCACTAATAGGAGGCACAATCATGGATGTTTCTGACTGATGTACAGGGGGTGGTCCCCCGGCCTGGATACATGTTGGTGCTTCTGGAGGTGGAGAACCTGGCCTTCTGGGGTATAGCTGCAAAAGACTGGCAATGTACCACACCTGGATGCAATGTGGGCTTCTCCCAAGCAGCAGAGGCAGCACTGATTCATCACTGACCGAGAAGGAACACAGGCAGGAGGTGCAGATTTTAAAGCCTGGGGTCTTCAGCAAAGTCCAGTACCCACATGTGGATATTGGAATGGAAGGGGAGTTACAGAGATACAAACTATGTATCCTAGTCACTATAACTACTAAAACTACTATAAAACAGCTAAAACCATTATAAATCTCAAAATTCTAAAACTATGTACAATTTTTAAGGTGCATTACAGAGGAGAACATTGACCATGCGGCAGTGAGAAGGAACTAGTGGTTCAATCAGTCCACCCTACCCTTTATCATCTCAGATGAAACCATGAGGCAAGCCAGGGAGAATGAGCAGACCAACGGACACTACTTTCAAAGTCTCCGGCTCCAGAGGCATGGTGCGCATGCGTAAGCCCTCAGTGGAATACAATAGGGACCATCACTTGAAGAAATAAAACATTCAAATGTCTGAAGACATTTATACTTTGTTATATTTGATCTGTTAAACTGGATAATATGCTGACTATTGTTACAACACAAATCTACATACTTTGATACTTCATTTATAAGCTAATTATTGGACCTTCAGACCTGCCACTTCATAACTTTTAGATTGCAGTGACATTAAGAATCATCAGTGTCAGAGTCATGGAAATAGATTTTGGTTAAGTATGATGAAGAATTAACTGGAAGCAATTTAGGGCACTGGTAAAGCCTTAAATGCTCTGGGATCCAGATATCTGTATGCCCCATCACAAACATGATTATCCACGGGGTTGCTATTGCCATTGTTTCCCAGGATTAAACTCTCCAGGTCTGGTAGCAGGACATTTTTAGAAAGGCCCATACCTCTGGAACCTGAATTTTCCAAGAGTCTTCCAAAGCCTCACTGTAGTGGGATGGCTGCCCCCACTCCAATAGGCAGGGGTTAAAAGCAACCAAGCTAGGCTGATTGGGGAAGCAGCCATAGCTGTAGCCAGCTCAATTAGGGTCCAGCTGGCCCTGATAAGAGGGCTGTGGGCCAGGAGCTGGGGGAGATTCTCTCCAGCCCTGGAGGAAGAAGGGCTAGCTGCCTGAGAGGAAGGTACCCGAACTGGAGCAGTGCTGGGGAATAGGGCAAGGGAGCTCCAGCCTGGTAAAACCCCGGGCTGCAGGCCTTGTTGAAGGTCTACAGAAGTACTGGGGTTGCAGAGATACAGCCTGGGAATAGGCAAAGGCAAATGCCAATGATGAGTGGCCATTATAGACTGCAGTCTGCCCCAGGGAAAGGGGGCTAAATAATGACTGGCAGTAGCCACTGAGGCAAGGTAAGCTTAGAAGATGGGGGTTCCCCTGGGAGGGGAGACCCAGAGAGTGGGGGTACTGCTGGGGCAGAACCCTCAGGTAAAGGGGCACTTGGGTCTGGGAGGGGCACAGGGCCTGTGGCAGGTGAGACACCAGCCAACAGAGGGTGCTCCAGAGCTGGAGTTGTGCTAATTCCCAAGACCACCAGCAGGAGGTGCCACACTGGTGAGTCTTCACTTTGCTACACTGACATTGGCAAGTTTCAAGATACAATGTATTTTCTGGTCAAACCTTTATTTCAACCATGGATTATTTCATAATAGTACCTACTGTCACACTGTCTGGAATGGCTCACAACTGTGACTGCTAACCTCAAGGCAGACTGTCAAAAAGCAGAGCAGACACTCCAAAATGGTGGTATGTTCTACAATTAGATTTCACCAATCCAAAAACAAATATGAACTCCTGAAGCACTATAACAGTATTATCATGGAGTCACAGACTCCTGGGGCATTCTAGTCTATCTTGCCAGCCAGGCAAGCTGGACTTAGCGATAAATGGTCACTTACAACAAAGATCACAAAATATTCAGGTTGCTTCCAGGGCCAAGAGACCAGTCACTTATCCCAGGTCATTTTGTACCTCAGATCTCACACCAAAGACAATGCTTGTAGCCAATCCTATAGTAAACTAACTAAGGATTTATTAACTAGGAAAGAGAAATTGGGGCATTATTTACAGGTTAAAGCAGGCAACATATATATACAAATGAGTTACAGTCCCTGGTTCCAAAAGGTGACAGAGTTGTAGTAAACTGTCAATTCAAAATGTCTTTTAAGGCTAACCTATGCCAAGCAGCATGGGATCTCTTGCTTATGTTTAGGAATCTTAGTCCCTCAGAGTCCAGACAGCAGAAAAGATCCAGTTTCTCCTTATCAGAGGTTTGTATCCACTCCTTGCCAGAGTCCAAACTGATGGGATGAGTTTATGCCTAAATCTCTCCTTCCTGGGGGGAATTAGGAATGGAGCTAACAGGGCCTCTGTCCTTTGATGCTACACAATACCTCATTTGCCTTCAATAGGCTATCTTGTATGTAGGACAAGCACTTTACCTTAATTAATGCTGCTTTGCCTGTTTGGTGAGTTACACAATTACAGAGGTTTACAATGCAAACACTCAATATATCTTTATATGTTAAGTTATAAAGGTTATAAGTCAGTTCAATACATACAGCATCCTACAGACATCTCATAAATGTCATTCTAAACACATTCTTGTCAACTTAACATCTAATCTCTATTTTGATAATGCTAACACACAGGTAAGCAAGACCGGTTTCCAGCTATGCATTTGTCAGTGTTCAGTGAGGCCTGCCTGGGGCGTTGGCATGAGCTGGCATCCAATCTGCCAGCGTCACATCTACCTCTTATCGTTCTTTTTGTCAGCAACTCTCAGACCACTTTACAACAGAGGCAGAAGCAGTATCCCTATTTTACAGTTGGCATAGCTGAGGCATAGAGTGGGTAAGCTCCTTTACCAAAGGACACCCAGCAGGTCTGTGGCAGTAATTGAACCAGGTGACCCAATGACACTTTTTTATTTCAAATATGGGCAACAAAACCAATAAATACTTTTATATAAAGAATACAAATGTTTGAGATAAAGATATTGTTTCAGAATTGACATCATTATTGCAGGTTTAATACAGACCATTACCAAACCATCAGTTCCTTTTCAAATCTCTCCCTTCTAATCTATTCTGTACTCCTTACTTTGGCAAAACTTCCATTGAACTCAAAGTTTGGAGAATAGAATCAAAAAGGCTCAGAAAGCTAACTGCAGAGGGACAGATAATTAAATGTGTGTATATTTTTAGAAACTCAGTTATGAGGCAGGACTCCTGAGAAATGGTTTGTGCAAACATTACCACAGCATGTCAATGACACAGAAGGGCCCTGTTCCCAAGACCCAGTCTCCAGAGCTCAGGAAAGAACTCAGTTTTGGGTTCATTTTATTTTATCATTAACACCCAAACCAAAATTTCTTCAGTTTTGCCCACCTACCGGCACAGAAAGTAGCAGCAACTTTTCCCCGGGAAAACTACCTGTCTCTCGAAACAGTTGCAGATAATAGACCAGCCCCAATTATTTTACTTTTTGTAAATCTAATGAAAAAACAAATTCATGCTGTTTTTACTAGTGATGTAGTTTTTCCCCCACACAGCCAAACAATATCTGGGGATAATTAATCAAGTTCTAGATAACACAAAACCCCCTGAATCAAATATTTTTTTTCAGCATTGGAAACCTAACATGAATCAAATGCTCAGTTTCTCGGCTTTAAAACAACCTTGACTAAAAGTCAAAATCCCCTAGTGGTGCTTTGACAGCTTTCCCATTTTTTGGACTTTAGGAAATACATCACATTGTCAAAGAAAGCATGAGTTGTTAATGCTTATCACATCAGGTTCTCGCTTAAAGGAAAATTCTGTCCCATTCCACAGCATCAGAGGTTCCCAAAAGCAAGAGAAGGAGCAGGATTTTGAGGGTCCATTGTGTAGGCTTTAGGGAACTGTGCTTAATAGGGGGTTCTCCCACAAGGGGGAATATAACATACACAAGGCTACTACCACACTGCAGATGCAGTAACAGTTGATAAACTGACACTTCATGGCCTGGTGATGCAGGATTATATATTTATTCACACAATCCTGCACAGATCAGCTAGTCGGGCTGTGTTTAACAAAAGAATGTGGGTCTTACTATACAATTCAGAGGTTAATGTTGTACTTCCTGTTAAGATGTGAATGATGCACCCAGATAATTTACCCATTTCCAGTATCAACCACCTATTACATTTAAAGTCTTTCTCCTGTTCTTTGTCTCAATCTCAGTGTGTTCATTATTTAGGCATCAATATAGGCTAAGGAGTAAAGGTCACTTTGGTCTCTCCCGCCAGGCTGCTATGAGCATTTGAGTGTGTAAAGCACAAGCACTGACTTTGTGTTTATACAATGCCAAGCACTATGGGAACCTGCACCGTTATCAAAGCCTGTATGTGCTACCATAAAAGAAATAATAAAGGGTAATAAAGTACTGAAGGAAATTCTTGGGCTCAAACACACTCAGAGCTATCTACATGACATGCATCAACCTCTACTCCTGCATCCACTGAGAAAACAGCATCACCATGTGAAGCATCAAGGCTTCCAGAGCATTACAACTACACAAAAGATAAGAAGGCAAAGAGAAGGTTACTCACCTTGGGCAGTAACTGAGGTTCTTCAAGATTTGTCCCCCTGTGGGTGCTCCAATCCAGGTGATGGTGCATCCCTGCCCCTTTGCTTGGAGACTTTTGCAGCAGTGCTCATATGGGTCGCGCATGCTGTTGGTGCTTTATCTAGCACACGCATGATGCAGATTCCTCAATTGCTTCTCTACCACAGAGTCTGCTTTAAACTCCAAAGTAGAAGGGAGGAGGGTAGTTAGTGGAGCACCCACAGGACACAGATCTCAAAGAACTTCAGTTACTGCACAAGGTGAGTAACTTTCTTTTCTTCTTCAAGAGATGTCCCTGTGGGTGCTCCACATGGTGACTGTAGAGCAGTGCCCTCTTAGGACGGTAGGGGCTTTGGCGTTGGTAGAGATGTAAGAGATGCCCTCACTGCCATCGAGTCGAGGTAAGCACAGGAAAATTCTAACTGAGCTGGTTCTATTGTCGATTTCTTTTTGTTTATTTGTAGACAGACTTTGGAAGCAATCTATCTACTGGTGGCGGAACGGTGAATGGAACAGTCGTTTGGGTAGAGTCAATGGTGTCTGATCGAGTGTGGGACTTTAAGAGACAGTCATCCAGATAAGGAAATATTATTATTCCTTGTTTTCTCAGGTGCGCCATTACTATTGTGAGGATCTTTGAGAAAACACGAGGCAGTGGTGACAGGCCGAAAGGTAAAACCTTGTATTGATAGTGGTCTGTGTCCAAAGTAAATCTCTGAAAACGCCTGTGGGCAGAGTGTATCGTAACATGAAAATAAGCATCCTGCGGGTCAAGGGCTGAAAATCAGTCCCCCTGCTCCAGCGCTGATATTATTGATGTTAAGGTGACCATCTTGAACTGTTGCTTTCTCATGAACTTGTTCGGTCACCTGAGATCGAGGATAGATCACCTCCCCCATTTTTCTTTTTGTTAAAAAATAGTGGGAGTAAAACCGGTTGTTCCTGCACAACACAGGGGGAGTTTCCACTGCCCCTAATTGGAGGAGATGACCTACCTCTTGGCATAGCAAATGTTCATGAGAGGGGTCCCTGAAGAGGGATGGGAGGATATGGGGAGTATGGAAAGGAAGGGCATAGCCTGTATGGATGACTTCTAGGGCCTATTTGTCTGTGGTGATGGCAACCCATTTCAGATAGGATGGGAGCAAATGGTCTCCAAATAGATGGGTGGATGGTGTAAGCACTGGAATGTAGAAGAGGTCTTTCAGACCCTCGACCAAGCCTTCAAATTTGTTTGTTAGAGGAAGGAGGTTGAGATGCTACTGGTGGTAGAGGGTGTCGTTGTTGGTGGTGTTTGTAAGGCTTCTGGTGTTGCTGTGTCTACATTGGGTATCTATTCCTCTGATACGGTTGATAGCTGTATTATCTCCTTTTTGTGGCATGTGTATGAATGCCGAGGGACCAGAAAATGGCCAATGAGTGTGCAGTACCTCATTGGTTTTGACTGCAAACAATTTTCCTCCGTATTCTGTATCTCCCATGGGAATCCTGAGGAGTTAAACCGCAAGGCTCATTGCATAAGCACAGCTGTAGCGGTGGACCTGGTGACCATGTCAGCAACATCTAGTGAGGCCCGTAGAGCCATGTGTGCAATCATTTTTCCGTCAGACCAGCAATTTAAATTGTCTCTTTTCCTCTGGAATCTCATTAATAAAATCCATAAACTTGCCATCGTTCCTGTGGTCATCTTTGGCAAGTAATGCCATGTAATTTGCCACTCTGAACTGAAGCATGGAGTAAGAGTATACTTTGTGGCCGAATAGGTCCAAACTCTTACTATCTTTATCAAAAGGGGTGGATCGAAGGTGCTGTTTGCCCCTTTGGTTGGCCGCTTCCACTACCAGCGAGTTGGATTCTGGGTGTGTGAACAGAAATTCAGATCCCTTCAAGGGAATATAATATAATTTCTGTCCACCCTTTTACAGGTTGTAGGTATGGTGGCTGGAGTTTGCCACACCATCTTTCTGTGGTCCATGATACCCCCGTTGATTGGCAATGCTATCTTGGAGGAGGAAGAGCAATTCTGAGCTCATTGGCTACTCTTTTGAATAAATCTTGGAAGTGGCTAAAATCATCTGCTGTGGTTGGTGGAGGCATAATAGCCTTGTCTTGTGAGGAGGACGAATTGTTATGGGTTGGCGAGGTATCAGAGCAGTATTCTCTTCATGCTCTGCCATGGCTTCATCCCCTGTCTCGGTCGCTACTGTCTCTGAAGGTGGAGGTGGGGATCTGGTGTCTTCTCTTTGTGGGCTGGGGTGCCTGCTGTAGTGTCTTTTGTAAGCCTCCCAGGGGTTCCAGTATGGCTAGTGACCAGGAAAGGGCCTGGGTGGTGCCATCCATGGGTGATCGTACCATGTGGGTGATGTCATGAGCATATGAGGACCACAGTCATAGAGGTCAAGCAGCCGTAGGTGTCCTTATTGGGGAGGAATGGTGAGGGGAGAATACTCCTTCAACTTCCTCATCTTCATCATTCAAGAGCTGTGATGCTATCGGAGATAAATGTTGGTGTGGTACTGCGGGCCCGGGTGAGACATCAATGACTAAGAAAGGGGACTCTGAAGTCTAGGAGACTAACAATTCCTTGTGTTGCAGAAAGTGGCGTGGTGCCAATAGCTTCGGTGCCGAAGGGCAAGGTGCTGATTGCATCAGACAGTGCTGGAGGTGCCCGGAGTATTGTAGGTGCTGAGCCAGTGTGTGGCCGGCACTGATGAGAACGATTTAGTGGGTGACTGTTTTGTATTGGTCTGCTCTATGTGGTGAAGAGGATGGCCATTTTTTGTGTGGATTTTTTGGCCACCAGGGACCTTGGCAGTGAGGAGACTGGTGACCTATGCCGGGAAGAGGGTTCTTGCTCCGGGTCAGAGGCTGATCTTAATGACTTCTCCATCAAGATGAGTTTAAGTCTCAGGTCTCTATCCTGGGTGCCTTAGCCATCAGTTTGTTACAGTGGGCACATTTCTGAGGAATGTGAGCTTCCCCCAGGCAACAGACACATTGAGTTTGTCCATCTGACACTGGCATCGCCTCTCTGCACGTCGTGCATCTTTTAAATCCTTGTGAATCAGGAATTTTCCTAACCTAATACTAACTATAGTAAGGGATGGAAAAATAAAACTTTTTTTAAAATAGGGGACGTAACTCTAATAACTGAATCTGAGCTTGTCTAAACTATCCTAACTCACTAATTTATCTAAACTTATCTAGTGGAAACAAAGGTTTTCAATGGGACTGCTGAGCTCCACCTCAGCCCAGGGATGGTTGAGAAGGAACTGAGGAGTCCAGGTCGCGCACACGCTAGATGAAGTGCCAACGGTGCGCAAGGTAGGCACAGCGCTTGTGCAACCCTTACGGGTGCTGCTGCAAAACTCTCCGAGCAAAGGCTCAGGGATGCACCATCACCTGGAGTGGAGCACCCAGAGGGATATCTCTTGAAGAGGAAACAAAGTTCATGCCTCTGTCAGTGTAGAACTGGAAGGCGTCATGGGGTTTTTTGCCCACGGACTAGGTTCCAAATTCTGTGCTAAGTTGTTGTACATTAATAGAAGTCTTCATTTATATCACTCCAAATTTAGGGTCTCAGTATCTACTAAGAGGGTGCTCAGGAACCTCATCTCCTATTGACAACGATATCTTCCTCTCAGGTTCAGACCCCAACTCTGGTTTTAGAATGGTGTAGCTGAGCACTAAATTTAATCCTGTGAATCTACCTCATTTTTATGACTATCTTCTCACAACACACTCTTTCATTTAAAAAAATAATAAGCAATTGTATAGTTTCCAAGTATCATTAAGATCACAAACTTTAACTCTTTATAATGCATCATTTCTTTAGTTTTGCAAATCAATTAACCCAATGATCATTAGGTATATGGATGAATTAATCCTTTATTGGGCCCTTTTAGACTTCTTTTTCATAACACATTAATACATGAATGTTGGTTAGAAAAGACTGAGTTTGTTAACCTTCAGAACATTCAGCCAATTCTATATCTATAAAACAAATAAATAAAAATGACTGTTAAACAGTATTCCCCTCAAGTCTTTCCTGAGTAAGCTGTGATAGTGGAATGAGTTCTATTTTAACTTGATTATTGCAATTTTTTGTGTTTAATGTCAATATTGTAAATGTGCCAGATATTATTGATGAGCACCATATTTGAATAATCAATAAATACATATTCTATCTTTTTTGTCTATTTTGCATGGAAACAAGAAATAAATGGCTTCTACAGATATCAATTAGCAATTCAATAACAAAAATTGACTATTTTTCATTTGGTCTTCTATTTTCAGTAGTATTCAGATAAATTATTGCAATTTTCCTCACCGTGCCAATTGTAACTGTTGTGTTCTCTTCCTCTTGTTATTTCAAGCTCTGTGCTTTTGTCAAACCATGGCAGTAAAAAAAACTAACTATATTTTCCTATTACCAGTACTAGTTCAATTTGATTAATACTACTTGATTTTATCATTAATTTTGATAGAAATGACATTGTAGTAAAAAGTCAGTATACTTTCTGTTCTTAGCTGGCAAACTCTGCATATAATGTAGAAATTCATATCAGTACCAGAAATTGTCAATTTGCCTAAATATGGATATACACATGTCAAATATTTATTTTTTCTAATTTACATAGCACTTATTACCAAGGTAGGTAGGTGTTTAGTAGCTACTTTCATCATCTGATTAGGGATACAATGTAAATTTGGGTAGATGTTTAATGAAGATTTCTGTCATACCTGACAATGTTTCCCAAATCTTTTGGGACGGGGAATTTTCTTTTTCAGTATTACTCTACATAAAAATCTGTTTTTATATTTTGAAATCTAGGACATCAGATTATGTTCACCAAACCCAGGCACTTCAGTCCAAAAGCATATAGATAGAAAACACATTTATAACTTAGGTTGCCTATAGGAGTAATGTTGATTTTATACAACCTAGCCAAAACTTCCATATGAAATATTCTTTTCTAATAAGTAAAAGTAATATACTGTAGCAACTGTGACATTCTAATATATATCAACCTTCATCAACTATCCTATATAAAACTGTATCCTAAAATTTAATAAAATATTCTAATGCCAGAAATCAGGCATCTGTAAATACATCTTAAACAGCCAGCGTGATACTGGGAAATGCTCAGCTTAAAACCTGTGTAAATAATGCTGTTAATGTTAGTTTTATAATCAATTAACCCAATGATCATTATGTATATGGATGGATTAGTCCTTTATGGGACCACTTTTAATAGCTTTAGTTATTTTTGGACTCTCCATTTGTTTGCACTCCGAAATTGTAAAATACAATTTATTCTGAAACCCATTTTAATTTCTATTAGGCAAACATAATTTTCCTTTGTTTCTAGTGAAGCAGAAGCCAACACGTCTCCCTTTCATTAACCTGTGTTTAGCAGCAAAATTATGGATTTAAGAATTAGCATAGCTATAAGAATAGCATTTGTTCATTAGCTGCTTTCTGTAGAGCATCATATTATGTGTACAACATGAACAGGCTGACTATTTAAAAAGAAAAACTCATAGAGAATTAATCTACTGAATATTGTTGTAATCTGAGACTGAAATGATGATCCGGGTGTGTACTCCATCCCACCAGCTAGTGCAACATTGTTCCCTACAATACATTTTCTAATGTTTCATCTATCAAATTTTAAATATCTTGAGTGAGGAGGCTTCCACTCTTCCTTTGGGAAACTATTTGACAGTCTGTTGATCTCATTGTCAAAATTTTTTGCCTAAAATTCATTATTTCCTGATAGTGAAACAAAATTCCCCTTTCCCTTTAACCCATAACTTATAGTTATATTTTCTTGTACCATCTCAAATATTTCCTATTAGTCATTTATCTTTTAAATATTTATAGAAAGCTATCACTTATCTCTCCCCATTTTAGCTATCATTCATCAGTTAGGACCCTATCCCGGAAAGCATTTAAGTATTTGTTTAATTTTGAAGTCAATGTGACTGCTCATGTCCTTCAATACATGCTTTGCTGGATCAAGGCCTTAGTTCCTTTAATCTTTCCTAGTAAAATCATTCCTTGTATCCCTAATTATCCCTAATAATTTTGATAGCTTTTCTCAATTCCCTCAATATGTCAATTTCTTTCTGATATTGAGAAGTATAGGCTCTGACTCTATGGTTGCTGCAGGTCTGGAGCACCCATGGAAAAAAATTAGTGGGTGCTTAGCACCCACCCATGACCAGCTCCCTTCCTCCCCTCCACCATCAGCCCCGCCAATCAACTACTCCCCCTCCCTCCTCACGTCTCCTGGCCACCACAATGTTCTGCGGGGTGCAGGAGGTGCTGGGTGGAGGGGGAGAAGCGGGGGTGGGGCGTGCTCAGGGGAGGAGTCAGAACTGGGTGGGAAGAGATGTGGTGGGGGTGGAACAGGGGTGGCAAGAGGTGGAGCGGGGATGAGGTTTTGGCGAAAGGGGGGGGCGAGGCCTGGAGGGAGCTTGAGCACCCCCAGGGCGTGGAGGAAGCCGGCACCTGTGTTGAGAAGTCTACAGCAAAACATAAAGCCCAAAAGTCAGTATTGTAGCCATAGTAAAACACAGTATGTTAATTCATATCAGCTCATGTCCCTGTCTCAGCCTTTTTCTATCACTCTCACAACTTCCAATAGAAATTATACTTCTAGTGACTTTAATGTACTGTGAAGGCACATTGTATTAAACTTGGTTGTACATTTGTATATAAACCAAAAATACATAGGAGCAATAGGATGGAAAATAGAGGACAAAATAATGCTTAAAGTGACCTTTCCGTGGTGAAAGTCAATATTAGATACAAGTTTGCAGTCCAGTATTGTCTAAAAAAGGCAATGTATTATTGGGCTGCACACACTGAGGTTGCACAAGTTCTTCTGTGAGTGCATCTATACTGGGAATAGTGAGACCTGTAGTTCTCCACCTGCGCTATTCTCATCATGGAGCAGTTAAAGTCTGCAGAGCCAAAGCAGGAGCAATGTACGTCTCCTGGGCTGGACTCCTCCCACTCCTCCCTCAGGCTGTTAAGTCTCCATCTTCTCCCCAGCGAACACTTTGGACAGTCTGATCAGTCTCCAACTCCTCCCTCAGGGTGCAGCCTGAACAGCATGGAGAGGGCTCTGCTGGAATAATGGGACACTGCCCTGGAGGCAGCTGAGCCCCCTTTACATGAGGAATGGCCATGATCCCTGTCTGGATCAAAGGTGTGGGGGACAGGATCAGCCCTCTGCCTTTTGTAACTTTTAGATCAAATTACTTTGCACCATTGTATTCAAAATCATATCCGTGAAAGCCACAAAGCATTAGTTATTGTTAATTTATAATTACCATTATAACACAGTATCATTCAGAATCAAGCATTTCATGGATTAAAAAATAAAGAAGTGGCTAGCTAATAAAGCACAACTGTTCGTAAAATAGGAAGCAAATTCATTCATTGGTACTTGAATTTTTTGTAAGAATCAAGCCACAGGAAAAAAAGTTCCCAACTATACCATTATGATAAAACAATACAAGATATATTTTAGATCATGTAATGACAGTGGAAAACTATTTTGCTGAAGGAATCTTTAAATAAAACCATATAAAGTATGGCAGAAAGGTAGCTATTATAAAATCTAATTCATTTATTCGCTTATGAATACTGTATGTGTGCCTCTACAAAGCTATGCTACTTAATTTGATTCAGTGGCTATGAATATAATTTTCACCTTATTCACAGATCTGACCCTTCTCTGCAACATTAGTTTTCGATAATCAACACTTTTATGTTTGTTATCTTATAGTAATATTTGGAAAATAAAAGACATGCACTAAATTTGACATCTATTAACTTTAATCCAGCCCACACCTTGCTTGGAATACTGCCATCTTGAGAACCATCTTTGTAAAGCATTCTTCACAAAGGAAGACTCATTTATAAATCTTTCCTTCTATAAATATTACCAACTTAGCAACAATGTGATTAACTATGATTGTTACTAATAAAAGCAATAGGTAGTTCCCTGAATTTCTTCATTTTGGACTGGAAATTAAGGAAATGCCTTTTTAATATCTGCAGAGAACTGATTCACTTCATACTGAAAAGTATTAGAACACTGAATGAAGTCTTTCTGATCAAACAATACCATAATAGCTTTTGTCTCATGTCAGTTTACGTTAGCCAGCATCAGAGGAGAAAATAAGCAGAGGCTTGCTATTGTGCCTCTATTTTAAAAGGGCCTTCCATCTGGTAGGAAGCAGAAGCCATCAGCACTGTAATTAAAATGCAATTACTGTCCCCTGCCGCAATCCCAGGACGACCATTCCATCTGTGTGATATACAGTGGAAAAAACACAATTTTTTGCACTTTTCTAGCTCCATTAAGTTTATTCTCTTTCTATTAATTAATCTAACAGCACTAAGGGGTCGTTCTTGTTTTGCAAACCACAGTGTCACAAACTGTGCACTCACAACGACTGAAATCACATGAATTTTTAAAACTCTGCACCATCCCCGTGACATAAAACCTTAATTACTTCTGACTAAATCTGTAATTAAAATATATCACCACAGCAGATTTACCTGTGCGTGTGGGTGTTGGAGTGCATGCTTCTGTGACTGTCACAAATGAATCACTCTGAGACGGTGTTATAAAAAGGAGATTAGGATGTACGAGTGAAAGGACACAGAACAGGGACTTGAAAATGAAAAACTGGCAGCAATCTAGGGAAAAGCTGTACACCACTAAAATAAGGAAGAGCTGCTATGTTATTTTATTCCTTTTCTTAAAAATAAAAATGTTTTGTGTGTATATGTAGTTTATTTTAGTATACTGTCATGAACTATAATGATAAATATAGCATTACATAAAACAACATCATATATTATGTGGTTCTCAACCAGAAGTCCAAGGCCCCCTGGGGGGGCTGCAAGCAGGTTTCAGGGGGGCTGCCAACCAGGGCCAGCATTAGACTCACTGGGGCCCAGGACAAAAAGCCGAAGCCTGCCGCATGGGGTTGAAACTTGGGCCCTGAGCCCTGCCACCCAGGCTGAAGCCGAAGCCTGAGCAATATAGAATCATGGAATTGTGGACTTTAAGGTCAGAAGGAACCATTATGATCATCTAGTCTGACCTCCTGCATAACGCAGGACACAGAATCTTACCCACCCCCTCCTGTATCAAACCCCTAATCTATGTCTGAGCTACTGAAGTCCTCAAATTGTGGTTTAAAGACTTCAAGGCACAGAGAATCCTCCAGCAAGTGACCCGTGCCCCACGCTGCAGAGAAAGGCAAAAAAATCCCAGGGCCTCTGACAATCTGCCTTGGAGGAAAATTCCTTCCCGACCCCAAATATGGCGATCAGCTAAACCTTGAGCATGTGGGCAAGACTCACCAGCCAGACACCCAGGAAAGAATTCTCTGTAGTAACTCAGACCCACCCCATCTAACATCCCTTCACAGGCCATTAGGCATATTTACCACTAATAGTCAACAACCAATTAATTGCCAAAAGAGGCTATCCCATCTTACCATCCCCTGTAGCTTTGTGGGGGCTCCCATGGCATGAGGCCCCAGGCACTTGCCCTGTTGCTACCTCCTAATGCTGTCCCAGGCTTTTATATGCAGAAAACCCGTTACTGTGACATAGGTGGGCTAGGGAGTTTTTATAGCATGTTGGCGGGGCCTCAGAAAGAAAAAGGTTGAGAACCCCTGTTATAAAAGACAGAAGTCCTTAAATATTTTCATGGCCACTTACATTAAATGCAGAGGCTGTCTCATGACTCACCTCTCCTCCCATTCAAAATTGGGCAGAGCACCTCTTTCCATTGGCAAGCATATAACATCCTTGTGGCTACTATAGCAACTGCTTACATTGGGAAAATAATATTAGGTAAATATTTAGGGTAGAATCCTGCCGCTACTGAATTCAACTGGAGTTTTACCTTTGACTTAAATGGAGCTAGAATTTCACTCTTAGTGTACTTCTAACTGTCTTTTAATTGAATTTGTTAGATGGATATAAGAAGCCAACAATATGGGAGCCATCAGTTATCAGCAGACCACCTGCAAGAGCTATCCAGACTACCAGTGGTTTATGGAGAACCTATGCTGTAAAATGTCACAAAATGCAATACAGGCCAGGATCCAGCAAATACTTAACTCGTATACTTGACTTTAACCAACTCTGACGTTCACCCATTAAAGTTAAGAATGTGCATAAATATTTTCACAAATTCAATAAGGATACAAAATGTCTCCCACAGAAGTAACTGGGAGTTTTGCCATTTACCTCAACAGAGCAGTATTGGGACCACAATATGCGACTGAAGTTTTCAGACTTAAAATAATTTCACTTTTTTCCCCAATTAGCTCAGGTTTGTAATACTCCTGGGCAGGCTACATTCCACAGCTATTTATTCAGGCATTAGCAGAGGATGGCATTTCAGAAGGGCTACAGTATGGGGAGTTGTTAGGAGTTCAGATTTTATTTTGGCTGTTGTGGGATTAATTGCTCGTTTTTTATTTTGTAATTCACATTGAAGGGCCAGAAAGGTACATTTAAAAAAAATAATCAAAATTAATAAATATAAAACCAAACAAAATAAGTCCTAAGATTCACTGTTTTATCAGATGACCAGAAAGATAAATTTATAGAATGTTAAGAGTGACATAAAAGTTATGTGGATGAAAGGATAAAAATAGCAAATTCTACATTAGGTGTCTATGGGAAATGGGTTGAGGGGGCTGGTACCTACATGTAAAGAGGCATACCAAAACAGAAAGCATTTTTATATGAACAGGGTTATAAAAATGTGTATAAAAATCACACAAGTTTCATTATCATGGCTTATGTTTTAAGCAAAACTCATGATATAAATACATTATTTTACTGCATATAGTGTATGTTCATATAATAGAACAATAAAGTATTATGTAAAATGATACCATAAACTCAAATATGCACCTTTCATCTGAAAGAGGCATAAACGAGTGACCGAAGTAGGGTTCTTATCACTGCTCTGATACTGCTCTCTCAGTTAAGCACTTCAGTTTCCCTATCAATAAAATAGAGACAATAATTCATACTTAACTCAAAAGGGTATTGTGAGGACTAGTTACTGGGCCCAATCCCAGGTACCTTTGATATCCAAACCACACAGAAGGAATACAGGAACAGGCCAAGTATTGTGTTCATGTTCAATGTTAGTATCTGAATGAGAGCCTATGACAGAATGTATAAACCCCTCACTGGTCAGGACAGGTGGAGAAGCCACTCTGGGCTAAGGAGGCTTCGTCCTTCTGCCCTTGCCGAGCATGCTCAAGTTAGAGGCGGAGTTTAAAAGCCAGCCAGGCAGCTCAGTCAGGGGTCGGCAAGCCAGGGAGGAGGAGGACGTGCCCTGGGAGCTCCAGGGGAGCACTGGAGCTGAGCCCACACTGAGCCAGGGAGCAGAGGAGCCACTGCACCCAGCAACTTAGAATAGAGCTGGAAGCCCGGAAAAGAACATTTCCCAGTGTGGGGATGGAAGCAGCTGGATAGGGTGCAGACCAAGGTAGGAAGTGACTCAGGGAAGCTGACTTGAGGCGGATACCAGATGCCAACAGGTGATAGGGTGACCAGATGTCCCGATTTTATAGGGACAGTCCCGATATTTGGGGCTTTTTCTAATATAGGCTCCTATTACCCCCCACCCCCGTCCCGATTTTTCACACTTGCTGTCTGGTCACCCTAACAGGTGAGCAGCTGAACCAGCCTCCCAGGGCTCTGGGTCGGAACCTGGTGGAGTGGGAGGGCCTGAGTTCCCCTACCTCACCCTGTACCCCTGTACTGTAGCCACTAGGTGGGGTTGCCACCCCGGGGATTGTAGCTACTAGGCAGGAGACCCATGCTCCTCTCTGATCACAGAGCCAAAAATCGTTACTGAAGATTTTCCCTTCAGCTGAACATCAGTTCTATTTGAGATGTTCTTCTGAACAACTGCATCTGACCTGCACCAATATCACACACCCTTTCCATTCGGCCTTTAGACCAGAACATGGCATAAAGACAGCTCTAGTGATGCTGATGGAATATCTCTTCCTAGCCATGGACAATGGGCACATATCCACATTACCAGATCTTACCTAGGGATTGATCCAAAAGTCAGTGTGCACTTTATACAGGATCAAGCCCACACTGCACAGGTGGCATTATTTTGAACTTACACAATTGTTTATTTTTTCCTTTTTGAATGGATTTGTGTTGTTTATATTTTGAGACAATTAGTGAAAGAACAATATTCATTTTGGGTCAGAGTTACTGTTATGCTGAGATTAAATCTGCATTATTTTGAGAAGAATATTGTAATAATAATATGTAACAATGCCATAATATGCATGATGGGATCAGCACATTGTTGTCACTCAGCAACCCTAATTGGCTTTTGAAACAGAGGGAAATTGATATAATAAAAAGATAAACAAACCACACACAAAAATATCCATTGTAATCAAATATATACAATCTCCAGTATACAGAATGTAATAAATGTAGAATTCCATGGAAGGTGATCTAGCAACATTACTATCAGTCCTTCGCAATCTTCTATAACATCACTTGTAATTTTGCTATGCAAAGATTATGGGAGACCATAAGAGTGATATTACAATCTATACTGAACAAGAACAGCTTGATGGAATTATATATTTGTACATACTGTAGTTGCTCATTTCTGATTCTAATTAAAAGAAAAATTAGCTATTTGTGGCCCCGCTTGTTTATGTGTTCTTGAAAGCACCTCCGTATAGCCCCACACAAAAACTAATCTGAACTGGCAATGAAGAACTTTATGCTGCCCACAAATGTGGAGACTTGTACAGATGATCCACAAAAAATTGTTTTAATTTGTTTTACAGCAGATTAAAGTACTGTATGATTAAGAGATGCAATGCTGCCTCCTCCGCTCATTGGCCTATGAGCTCAGTTTCATAATACACACAACGTGTTCTCATGCAAAGGTAATGAAAGAAGTATTCACCACAGTTTTGATAAACAACTGTGCACTGGGAGTTGTTTTGGTAAACTAGAGCATGAAGCAACACTAAACTAGTTCGTATATGATACGTTCTGAGCTACTTTTATTTATAGAATGTGGTCTCCCATTCATTTTAGTGTTTTCATATTAAATAAATATTCATGAAAATGCACTCTCCTTGAAATTGGGTCATTTAGACAGTCTATTTCATTAAAAATGCATTTATTTTTCTTACAGGTGCCATCCATTAAGACAGGGAATTGACAAATCAGCCAATGGCATTTGTCAAGTAGATGCTAGTCCTTTTGGAAAGTAACTGTTCTGTCCTTTACAAACAGCACTTTATAGTAAAATGGCTTCCTCTCATACTCACATCCTTTTTCTCCAGCATTTTTGCTGTGAGTGTCACGATGGGGGCATGGGTGATCATGCCTAATAGCTAGAGCATGAGTCACTCTAGTGGTTGGAGCCAGAGTCAGGAACCAGAAGTCAAGCTGAAGAGCAAGCAGGGAAGCAGGGCTGGCGCAGGACAGGAATTGGAGCGAGGGCCACTGACCCTGTCCTTGGCGTGGCTCCTACATGCTGTCATGTAGAAGGGTCCCTTAAATCCAGCCCCCATCTCCTGTGTACTGTAACCACACTGGTTCCATTGCACAGGGTGTTAGGAGACAGGAAATGAAAGGTCTGTAAGGTACCGTTGGCTGCATACTATTACCTACTTGTACTACGGCCAGAATGGAGGAGATTGTGGTAATCAAGATGGACGATAAGGGCCTAGATAAGAGTCTTAGCTGTGTGTAGAAAGAGAAAAGGACACATATTACAGATACTATGGAGGAAGAAGTAATAAGATTTGGACATGGCTGATCGTGCAATTCTAGAGAAAGGTCAGAGTCAAAGATGACACTCAGGTTACAGGACTTGATAACTGGAAGGATGGTGGCAGTGTTAAAAGTGATAGAGAAAAGGTTATAAATGGGAGAACTGAAAAGGAAAGTTTTAGAGTATCTTATGCAGAGTAAAGGACACAGCAAGGTAGGGTACAAATATTCACCCTTTTGCAGAGACAACGTAAATCCTTTGCACCAATAAGTCCCACTTAACCCTTCACAAATCACAGGGGTGAATCTCATCTTTTGTGCATAAAAATAGGTAGTTCCAAACTAAGCAAATTTTAAGGGCCAACATTTAAAAATGCTGGTCTTTGATAACAGAACAATTAAATTAATGATAGATTTATGAGTAGTGGTGATTTTTATTATGTCTATTAGATTATGCCTACTTAGATAAACTAGATTTAGAAGCTTTACTTTTATCCTGAAATTTATTGTCAGCATTTGTTGCATGAAATTTTTAGGGGAAAAGAATGTAAGATTTGTCCCAACTTTTATGTATAAAGAGGATTTTTCATATAGAAAGAAGGAAAAAACCCTGAACTATAATGGATATATTGTCTAACAATTTGAAGAGTCTTGAAAAAATACATTATTTTAAAGTATGTACACTATTACACTAATAAGTACCTCAGCACTGGTCATAAAAATGGTATAAAATGCTATAGAAAAGCATGTTCTTGAGTTAAATTATAGTATTACTTAAGGGAGATAGATTACTTAAAAATCATAAGAGGCTGGTAAAGGTCCATCTTTCAAGACAAAAATTAAGATTTTATTTTCAACAACTCATAGAACAATAAAGCGGGGAGAGAATTCTCAATTAACCAGCTCAATTCAAATCAGCCTTGCAAAATTCTAATCGCCCTTTTGCCTGGGGCGAGTAATTTTTTTTGACGGGCGAGTAAATTATCATTAGTCTTGTCATTATCATCAATCAGCATGGTAAAATGCTGATGAGTAGATTTTGTGCCTGGGCTGGTACATTTTCATGGCAATTTTGCAAGGCAGGTTTAAATTAAGTGCAAACTGGGGACAAAAAAGAAGTAATACAGACTTTGTATAAAACCCTTCAACTGCATTCAGATAGGTATAACCCACTACATTTTATTATGTATTCAGAGATATATCACATACATGTTTGTGACTGTTGTAAATCACCTAAGTGCCATTACTCCACTAGTTTACGTCATGCCTTAACCAAAAAGACCTGGATTTTACTTACATGCATGAAAAGTGCCACCAAATGCCACTGTCCTTACTGCATAACATTGCAAAGCATAAATCCAATAGAGGAGTTAAAAAGATTTCTGTGAGAAGAGCTCCACTAATCCATGTTAATGGAGTCGCCTTTCTCCACAGGTGACTGGCAAGCAGATAGACAAATAAGAAGACTGAAGAGTGTCCTGCCAGTAAGGGATGCAGTTGCCAAAACAGAACTGGAGCCAATAGAGTGTCTTTGCTAGAATTAAGACACTAAATGCAGCTGGTTAAACTCAAATGTCAACAATAACCGATCACTACTGCTAGGCTGACATATGCTCACTGGTGCTAATCTCACAGAAACCCATTTTACAACACAAAATTTCCTCTCTTTCAAGCCACTCCAGCTATGACCTCAACTGTTCAACAAGAACTTTCAAAAAAGAGAGATACATACTTATTACAGGCAATGCTGGTAAAACTGCTTATTATTAAGGTTGCCGAACACTTTCCATTTTACAACCCTGTTTTCAGTTGTTTACAACTTTACCAAATTTCAACCATTGGAGCTGAAATTTTCCATGATGGAAAAAAAAAAATATCAGCCAAAACAGTTCAGCCATATCCAAAATCGAGGCTACGAAAAAACACATTGTTTGTCTGTGTAAAAAAATTCTGGTGACTTTCTCTTTGAAATACTCTAGCAGGCCCATGCTCTGCAGCAGGGTCTTGAAATATGGCAGTGGGTGGCCTCTGTGTCACAGTAATAAGCACAGATTTTTTTAAAACTATTTAGGCATTGCTGAGCTCAGCCTTGCATCGCCTAACTGATTTAGGAGCCTAAATCTCTTTTGCAATTGCAGTCTAAACCCCATTGTCTGTCGATGGGATTGAGACCTCTAAGTGCTTAAATCCCTTTTGCAAAAGAGATTTAGGCCCCTAAATCAGTTAGGCAATCCAATTCTGGGTGCAACAAAGCTAAAAATCTTGGCCATAGATTTTAAGGTGAGAAGCAGGGCCGGCTCCAGGCACCAGCGGAGCAAGCATGTGCCTAGGGCAGCACATGCTAAGGGGCGGCATTCCATCCACACTTTTTTTTTTTTTTTTTTTGCTTGGGGCAGCAAAAATGGTAGAGCCGGCCCTGGTGAGAAGGGACCACCTGATCATCCAGTCTGATCTCCTATACCTCACAGGGCACCTGGCCACCCCCACACCAAGACCAGCAACCAGAATTAGACCAATGTGTTACAACCATCAATGTGCCACAGGCTGAGAACAGGAGGTGACCAAGACACACCAATGCCAGAGGCTCCTGCTACGGCAGAGAATTGATTAAGTGAGATGATCCTAGCAAGTAACCCAGGCCCCATCAGTACAACCCTGAGTTTGTGAGCAAGACTTACCAGTTAAGCACTTTAGAAAGAGAATTCTCAGCACCGCCTCAGAACGCTGATCCACCCCATCCAGTGTCCCATCTTCAGCTGTGGCCATCTCTGATGCTTCAGAGAAAGGGAGAGAGGGGGAAAAAAGACCAGAATATACTGGGGGGGGGGGGGGGGGAATTTCCTTCCTGATTCCTTCAGGTGACTGTCTGAAGCCTGGAAGCATGAGATTTTAGAAAAATAAGAACTGGACTGTACCTTTGCCATCCCTGGGAAAATCTGTCTAAATTTGGGCAAGTTATAAGTCTTTGAAAAAAAATCATAGTTCACACATAATCAGTAGAAACTTGTTAGAGCTTAACAGCTAAAATCTCAGATGATTCCACCTGCACTAGGCATGCGCTAGCCTGTGGTTGAGCAGGACTTCCCATGCAATTGCAGCTCTGAACTGCAGCAGGTCATGCCAGGTATGGGACCAATTACTGGAACTGAGAGCAAGAAGACTACCTTTACTGTGCACTCCATGCCCCCCCTGCTGGGCCCAGGCCATGTGGAGGAAGAAGCTGCTTCATTTGAATGCAGAGGGGAAGGGAGCAGTAGACTGAGACAAGGAGCTGGAAACAAATGGGACTGGAGGCTGTGGGAAGAGGAGACAAACTGCAAATAGGAGTTAGGGTGGGAGGAAACTGAAACTGGGAGCCACAACGGGGGAAATTGGGACTAGCTGCACAAGGAACTGGGACTGGGAGGGAAATAGAACAGAGTGTGGGAGGCAGTGGGAGTGGGGGGAGATGGAGACTGGATGAGGGCAAGGTGGGGAAACTGGGAGTGGTTAGGTGAAGAGATAGAACTAGGAATGGGGAGAAGTGGAATGGGGAGTAGGGGAGAGAAACCTGACAAGGAACCCAGGTGCAGGAGGAAACTGAAACTGGCTGTGCAAATAGAGTAGGACAAGCAGCCAGGCTTGGGATCAGAGGAGAGCTTGAGATTGGATGAGGAGCCAAGGAAGGGAGCAGTTGAGTCCTGCACTGGAGAACTGGATTCTACACCTGTCTTTGCCAAATAATTATTATGTAGATTTGGGGGGCGGGAATGGATGGATTCAAAGAGAGGGGTGACATGGTGAAAGATACTGGCTAGAAAAAAGATCTTTTGCAGCAGCATTCTGAATGAATCCGAGAAAGGGAAGGCTACATTTGACAAGGCCAGAGAAAAGGATATTGCAGTAACTGAGACAAAAGCGTTAGTTGTGTGGATTGATAGGAAAGGCTATATTTTAGAAAAGTTATGTATAAAAAATCTGCAAGCGTTAGTTAAACCCTGGATGTGAGGATCTAGAGAGAGATCCAAGTTGAAGACGATGCCCAGGTGACAGGCCTGAGTGACAGGCAGGAGGTGGTATTGTCCATAGCGATTGAGAAAGGACCTGGGTGAGGGCTAGTGGGGAAAGATTAAGAGCTCTGTTTTAGCCGTGTTGAGCTTCAGTTGGCAGCTAGACATTCAAACAGAGAGGTCAGAATGATAGGTAGAGATTTAGTTTGGAGAGAAGGAAACAGGTCTGGAATAGAGAGGCATATCTGTGAGTCGTCAGCACATAGATAGTTGAATTTGTGTTTGCAGTTGAAATTACCCACAGATAAGATGAAGAGGGAGAAGAGGACACATCCCTGTGGAACCTCCACAGAAGGTTGGAGAGGGCAGATGAGGAGGATTCTCCAAAGGATATGCTGAATGAGTGGTTAGAGAGGTAGGAAGAGAATGAGGAGAGGACAGAAGCACAAAAACCAAGGGAGAACAAATTTTCAAGAAGAGGAGCATGGTCTGTGTCAAAGGCAGTTGATAGATCAGGGAGGATAAAGATGGAGTACTAGATCTGCAATTTGCCTAGAAAGAAGTAATTGGAGACTTTGGGGAGAACAGTTTCAGTGGAGAGTGAAAGGTGGAAGTCAGACTGGAGAGGATCAAGGATGGAACTGGATGAGGAGAGGAACTCTAGACAGCAATTGAGCATAGAGATGAAAGGGAGATGGAGTGGTAGCTGAAGAGGAAAGTGCAGTCAAGGGTATTATTTTTAAGACAGGAGAGACTAAAGCATGCTTGTATTGTGAGGGGAAGAGCCAGAGGAAAGTGAGAGATTAAGAAGAGTAAGAGAGGGGATGAGAGTGGGTGCAAGAGAGATCACGAGTTGAGATGTGCATAACTGAATTAAAGCCCCTCGAATCCTAGAATACATTGGTTAAATGTGGCACCAGTCCACGCACCAGCATCCACCCAATAATATACAGTGAAGATGTGGATGGATTTCCAAGTGGCTGATTTGCCAATTTATTGTATGGAGGCCATTGCTCTTTTTCCTCAAGAAGGGGCTTCTTGTCTAACCATGTGTCCTTTGACTAATAAGAAGAAAGGAACACTAAAAGTATGCTTCTAGGATATCTGAATTAATCCATTGAGCAATATAAGCTTTTGAAACTGCTTTGCTTTTTTGAGCTGTTTCAAAACAAATAAAAAAATTGTCAGTAGTTTTGTCTAGGCAGAATTTAAAGGGTTGGTCTATATCATGCAAGTGCAGTTATCACAATATGGATTGGGCCAAAAGGACAGAAGATTGATATGATTGATGATTATGGTATGTGGAATTTTCCTTTAGACTAAATTTGGAAACTTTCTCGGGGCCACTGTGTCAGGATAAATAGTTATGAATGCAAATTTGCAAGAAAAGGTTGTAATTTCTCATATTGTTCTGGATGAGGTCAAAACCAAAAACACCCCTTTGAAAGAAAGTTCAAAGAGACTGTGGCCATAAATTTAATAATTTCAAAGGGAAGATGGCAAAGACTTCTAAGTATCATTGAGCTCTGAAAGGGGGAGCAAGTTCATAAAACTTGGGCTGATGTAATAAAAGCTTTAGCTAAGGGACGTGATCCAATAGGGAAATCATCGACAGTTCCTCTGATAGCATTGAACACAGATGCTTGACCTTTTTAGTACTTAGGCTTCTTGAAAGAAAACAAGACAGTAAGAGATTTCTCACCCTCAGAGGGAAAATTCTTTTATTATCATACCATACTGAGGTTTTCCAGACTCTGTTGTACAAATCATGTTACTTGGCTTTGAGAGTTAAGAGGGTCAAGCATGAAATCAAAGAAACCCTCATTATTCAAACTCAGTCTTTCACAAACCATACCTGCAGAAATGAGATTGGCATGATGTATAGGACCCTGACAGAGCTGACTGTGTGTTTAAGGAAGAGACTAAGTCCATCTATGGTAATCAGAGTCACTTCTGCAAACCACTTTTCTTCAGGACTAAGATGGTGCTATGAGCATGAGCCTACTTCATCCCTTTTGTCTTTCTTATTGCTTTTGGGATAAAGGGAAAGGAAGAGAAGACACAGGAAAAAGTTCAGATTCTAAGACAGAGTAACCACATCACTAGGGCATATAGGTAATGTATGTGCTGTTGTAAAAGAGAGGTATTTTCCAATTTTGGCTTACACAAAATAAATCTATCGATTGAGTCCCCCACAACTCAAGCAACTGTTGGAAATTTTGAAGGCTGAGACTCCATTCCTCATGTAAACACTGGAGCAGCTAAGCCAATCTGTTGTGATGTTTATCCTCAGGCTAGATGAACTTCTTAGAGAACTAAAGGATTATTTACAGCTGAAACTTGAAGGCAATAAGAGGTAGTTTAGGAACAGATTAATTTCCATATTGGTCTATCTAATCCAGTATCCTGTTTCTGAAACTGGCGAGTACCAACTGCTTCAAAAGAAGCTGCAAGAACTCGGCAGTAAGCAGTTACAGAATTAGAGGTAGGATGATGCCCTTCAGAGTTTATACCTCTACCAGTTTTCCAGTCAGTTGATGTGAAGGTGCCTCTCACTTCTGACCATTTTCCTAGGAGAGACGTTCTATTCATATGGGTAATCCACCCAAGGAATCTAGTGTCTGTGCTTATAATGGTCCAGACTGAGTTTGACAGAATTCCCTGAAATGTGCCATTTTCATCCACCAGTCTACACAATTCCTGACATTGTATGCTACTGTAAGCTTCTTTCCTAAAGAGCATACTTTATGATCCTCCTGAGAGAAGCAATTAAAACAAGTGTTTGATGTGCAGATAGGACCAATAAATATGTTTAATAGATTCACATTCTTGGCAACTAATCATAAATGAGACAGACTACCCTCATGTGCAGCACATTTATGTGCAGGAGCTAACCGTGAGAACTTACTACAATGGTATAACCAAAGCAGCTGAAGGACTTTCAGGTTGAGGAATGAGGCTTGCAGACCACCCTTAATGATAAAAGTAAGAATTTCTGGGTCTTTTCCTGGGTGGCAAGGGGAAAAAAAATTGATTTTGGGTTCCTTGTTTCTTAAATGAGCCTGTCGGCAAATCAGCAATTTAGAGGGAGATGAGCGACGTTTTTTGAGGATTTATGAAAACTCTGGTTGCTGACTCTGAACCTAAATATTTTCAATGTAACATTGCAATAGGATGTGTATTCAGATCTATTAAAGCTAAACAATCTCCATGCTGAACTGCTGCAATTATAGCGATTCCTTCTTCCGTTTTTCTCTACTAACAGCTGATCCAACTGAAATCACAGACTTTTCTGAAGCCTTTGGAGAAATTGGGCACTGACAACAGAGAGAAAATATCCATGGTCTAGCTCATCTAAGGGGCACTATTAATAACAGAGGTTCTGAACACATAGGTCCACAGCTTTTTTAAAAACAAATTCAGAGAGAGAAGGAGAGAAAACACTTCTTGAACCGTAAGGTAGTGAGACTAATTCTATGCACTACAACAGTTGGTATGATTCAAGGATCTATCATGTTCTCCCGGTGTGTGAAAATCCCTCCCTGAGTGGAAGAAAAGGTGGAGGAAAGTCAGAATATGGATCTGTTCGGATGATGATGGTTGAGGATTTCCCTCTGGTACTTGTTGCAGTATCCAAAACCACAAAAATGGGATCTGAATAGTTGATGTGACTTTTTAAATTAACTTGATTATCAGCTTTAGACAACTCATCCCCAAAAAGTCTGCCCTTTTGAATGTTAAAGAAGTTTCTTTGTGCTGAAACTGTGACCTCTTTTTACAGCCAGATGGTCTGATTCTTCTCTTACATCCATTGATGAAATCTGCTATAACTTTACTGAAGTTAACTTAGTCAAACCAATGTAAACAGCATCTGAGATGAGATGCAGGGGCAGAGGCTCATGACAGCAATCACCCCAAGGGCCATATAGAACCACTAAAACTTTGAAAATGCCCAAGGAGGAATCACCTGCTGGTAATTCTCTCTAAACAATTGGGCACAGTTTAGTTTCCTTTGGATCAAAACCAAGAGTTGCTGTCAGGGTGCAGCAATTTTTCAATGTCCTTTAGCCTTAGACCAGTGGTCCCCAAACTGTAGGGTGCGCTCCCCTAGGAGGGCAAGGAGCAGGGCCGGCTCCAGGCACCAGCGGAGGAAGCATGTGCCTGGGGTGGCACATGCTAAGGGGCGGCATTCTGTTCATTGGGGTGGCACAGTCCGAGCGGCTTTTTTTGGGGGGGGGGGGGGGGGGCAAAAATGGTAGAGCTGGCCCTGGCAAGGAGGAACATATGGGGCGTGTGGCCAGTCTTCTCTGCACTTTTTCCAATTCTAATATATCTTTTTTGAGATACAGCAACTAGAACTGCATGTAGTTATCACATTCTGGGGTGCAATCCAGACCAGTAAGGGATTGTGTCACCGCCCGTCCTGCAACCTTGGGTGCCTCACAATGCTTTGCTGTTGTAGTTTCCAACCTGGGCCACTCACAAACAGCCTTCCAGCATGCAGGTCGTGCCCTGAGTGTCTGTGTATAGCTGCAGCCCTGGTCCAGCAGCTCTGACCCTAGCACTCTGTCAGCAACACACCAGTCACATTCTAATTTCCACCAGCCTTGATTACTAATAGCAGGTGAAACCAATATACACCCAGTCCCAAATTTTCCCAAAAACATGGATTCTGCACAGTCCAGCCCTCTCCTGGACATTTCAGATATTAAGATCTGTTGACCCTGGTCATTTATTCAACAGTTTGCTACTTTAGCTGGTGTCACCAAACAATTCAGTTTAAACGCAGCACTGGATCAGTTTAGATTAAAAATAAAACAAGTTTATCAAGAAAAGAAGATAGGACTTTAAGTGAATTCAAGTATATGAGATAAAGTCAGAAACGGTTACAAGCAAATAAAAATGGAAATACGTATCTAAAACTCTAAAATTTAATCTAGCAAGTTTTGGGTCAAGGCTTTGTTTAAGATGGTCTTTCTTACCCACAGTCTTCCAGCAAGATGGTGACTGACCCTTTCCCTGGTCAGAATCTCTCCCAGATCAAAAGGTGCTGGTGCCTTTATCATCTTAGGCCAGGGGTTCTCAAACTGGGGGTCAACCTCCACCCCAAACCCCGCTTTGCCTCCAGCATTTATAATGGTGTTAAATATGTAAAAAAGTGTTTTTAATTTATAAGGGAGTCACACTCAGAGTCTTGCTATGTGAAAGGGGTCACCAGTAAATAAATTTGAGAGCCACTGTCTTAGGCGAAAGAGAGATAACTTGAGATTTTCTGCCCCTTTCTTTAATAGTCCAGTGAATCTCTGAATATTACCCCTCAAAGCAAAGTTTATTCAGACAGTGAGGAAGGTGACTTGGACTCCAGTGATGGAGTCTCCATGCTCTTTCTCCCCATCTGTGTTTGATGAAATGCAAATTTGCTGTTTCCTGTCATCTCCTCCCCGTGCTGTCGTCATGGCCCTGTTTATTACTTATATGTAAATTGAGGTAAAACACTTTCCTTTGTTTAGGACAGAGCTGTTTAACAAATAGCAGTATTCAATATGTGCCAATCCCACACTACCACAACTTACTCTGTAACTCCTAAAAATTTTGTACCCTGGTATTACCACGTCCCATTGATTATCTTCATTCCACCAAGATTCCACTGTGACCCTGGCAGACCAGGTCATGCCAGAGTGTATTCAGGTCAATTCATTTGTGTATTAATATAGATCAAAGTAATTTTTGAATGCATAAGAGTGTATTTGGTGTTTAAACTTCATGAAAACTAATGGGATGTTACATGCATTGTTTTTACTTATCTATGTCCTGTTATAACATAATAGCAAACATTTACATTATAAATACCTTTGTAACTAAATAACTCATCACATATAAAGAAGCCTCGTGGAATGCTAATGAAGGAGTTTATCAGAAAAAGTGCTAATTCCAAAGCAAATGGCCATTGTGTGTGATAACCAGAGGTCAGAGACTCAAAATGCATTCCTCACTCACTGTCATCAAAGCCCAAGTGTGTAGCGAGACTATCAGCTTGTTTTCTGTGAGAAGCTATAAGAAAGGATTCAAAAAAGATCTTTCATCTCTGAACTGTTTAGACTCTTACAGGGAAGTATGCCAGATGCAAAGTGGAGCTCCCGAGAGACAATCCGCGTACCCTGAAAAGACTTTTGAGAAATTGACAGTTTATTACATCACTGCCACCACTTGGAGTTACAAACTGTGATTCACATGTCTGTACATATATTTTACCTGCTTTAACCTCTTTATAACTCTCATTCTTTTTTCTTAGCTAATAAACCTTTACTTAATTTACTATAGATTTGGCTGCCAGGGCTGTCTTTCATGTAAGATCTAGAATAGCAATTGAATAGTAAGTGACTGGTCTTTTGGGACAGGGAGCACCTGATATGGTGTGATTTTTGGTTCAAGTAACCTTTTATTACAAAGTCCAGTTTATCTGGGTGGCACAGCAGGCTGGAGAGTCTAAGGACACTGTAACCGTGCCTTTGTGGGTCACAAATGAGAATACCAAATTCAAGACAAACTGCTGAGAAATAGGGCAGATACACCCCAAAACTGGAGGTAATTCTCCCACAAGATATACCAAACCAGCAACATAAGTAAACTTCTGTTTCACCACACTGGCTAACAAGAAGTCAGAACAGCAATTTCCTTAGGCATTCCAGTCCTTGTATCACCACAAAAAAACACTAGACTTAGAGATGAGTGTTCTTTAAAACCAATTTCAACAAATAAAAGGTTCTTCTGATCCCAAAGGACCAGCCACACACCCAGATCAATATACAACTCAGATCTTACCAAAAAAATCATACTATTGCCAACCCTTTAGTAACCAAAATCTAAAGGTATATTTATAGAAAGAAAGAAAGAAAGAAAGAAAGAAAGAAAGAAAAGTTAAAATTGGTTAAAGGAATCAAATACATACAACAATTGCAAAGTTCTTGGTTCAGGCTTCTAGCAGTGATGGAATAAACTGCTGGCTTAAGTCAAGTCTCTGGTTGCTTCCAAATCATTGGAAGGATCTCAGTCCCTTGGTTAGAATGCTCCCATTAGTATAAGTCCATAGTCCAGAGGCTTGAGCAGGAAAGAGTCTGGAACAGGAAAGGCAAAATGGAGATGTTTCACGGGCCTTATATAGCTTTTGCCATGTGGAGGGAAATCCATTGTTTTATACAAAGCCTTCAGAACAGCTAATGGAAAATTACTGGTAAAAGATTGAGTATGGAGTCACATGAACATAAGAACGGCCATACTGGGTCAGACCAAAGGCCCATCTAGCCCAGTATCTTGTCTACCGACAGTGGTCAATGCCAGGTGACCCAGAGGGAGTGAACCTAACAGGTAATGATCAAATGATCTCTCTCCTGCCATCCATCTCCACCCTCTGACAAACAGAGGCTAGGGACACTATTCCTTACCCATCCTGGCTAATAGCCATTAATGGACTTAACCTCCATGAATTTATCCAGTTCTCTTTTAAATGCTATTATAGTCCTCACCTTCACAACCTCCTCAGGCAAGGAGTTCCACAAGTTGACTGTGCGCTGTGTATAGAAGAACTTCCTTTTATTTGTTTAAAACCTGCTGCCCATTAATTTCATTTGGTGGTCCCTAGTTCTTGTATTATGCGAATAAGTAAATAACTTTTCCTTATCTACTTTCTCCACATCACTCATGATTTTATATACCTCTATCGTATCCCCCCTTAGTCTCCTCTTTTCCAAGTTGAAAAGTCCTAGCCTCTTTAATCTCTCCTCATATGGGACCCATTCCAAAACCCTAATCGTTTTAGTTGCCCTTTTCTGAACCTTTTCTAGTGCCAGTATATCTTTGTTTGAGATGAGGAGACCACATCTGTACGCAGTATTCAAGATGTGGGCGTACCATCGATTTATATAAGGGCAATAATATATTCTCTGTCCCCTTTTTAATGATTCCTAACATCCTGTTTGCTTTTTTGACCGCCGCTGCACACTGCGTGGACAGCTTCAGAGAACTATCCACGATGACTCCAAGATCTTTTTCCTGACTTGTTGTAGCTAAATTAGCCCCCATCGTATTGTATGTATAGTTGGGGTTATTTTTTCCATTGCATTACTTTACATTTATCCACATTCAATTTCATTTGCCATTTTGTTGCCCAATCACTTAGTTTTGTGAGATCTTTTTGAAGTTCTTCACAGTCTGCTTTGGTCTTTACTATCTTGGGCAGTTTAGTATCGTCTGCAAACTTTGCCACCTCACTTTTCACCTCTTTCTCCAGATCATTTATGAATAAGTTGAATAGGATTGGTCCTAGGACTGACCCCTGGGGATCACCACTAGTTACCCCTCTCCATTCACATGGGCAAGTCACATGTCCATGCATGACTTTGCTTAGTCATGGCAGGAAATTCCATTAAGTGTAGACAGGCGTCTCCCATGGTCCATTGTCAGCTAAGTATTCCTTGATGAGCCTCTTAATTTGAATAGTCCCTTCAAGATGTGCAGATTAAATACCTTGTGAGCGCTACCCCAGGAGCAAGCATTTGAAATCCAGGTTTAGAGCCAATACTCATAGCTTCAAGTACAAAAATTATACATATATACAAATAGCATAATCATATTCAGCAAATCATGCCCTTTCCATAGACACCTTACTTGACAACCTTTGTACAAGATTTGTTGCAAATATAAAACAGTGGTTGCAACAATGATCTATATGGTATATTTTAATCAGATAACATCACAGACACTGTCTGTGACTTCGTGGTAAGACTGGTATAGTGATCCAGGAGTTCCCACTTGTTACTGACTTGGTGAAATCTATTTATAGAGCAAACCACCATTTTGAGGTGAATGCCCTGCTTTCTGACAGTCTGCCCTGAAGTAGGCATTCACAGTTGTGAGCCATGCGTGACATCCATGATGCCTATTATATCGATATCCTCATTTAATGCCAAGCACTCTAGTTCACCTATCTTAGTATTTAGACTTCTAGCATTTGTATGTAAGCACTTGTACATTTTGACAAAATTCAGTTGGTTGCCTACATATGTTATATTTAAATGGGACTACTTTACATTTGACTGTTCCTCATTAGCTCCTGCACTTTATCAACTTCTTTCCTATCCTGTTTACTAGGACACAGAGTTCCCCCTTTAATAAATTCATCACTAAGAGATGTCTCTGTCCAAACTATGTGCTCCTCCACACCTGTCTGCTTTCCCCGAGTCCTTAGTTTAAAAAATTGTCTACAACCTTTCTAATTTTACATGCCAGCAGTCTGGTTTCATTTTGGTTTAGGTGGAGCCCATGCTTCCTGTATAGGATCCTCCTTTCCCAAAAGTTTCCCCAGTTCCAGTAGACATAAAAGCCTCCTCCTTACACTACAGACTCATCCATGCATTGAGACGGGGCAATTCTGCCCGTCTTCCTGGGTTGTGCTTGGAACTGGAAGCATTTCAGAGAATGTTACCATGGAGGTCCTGGATGTTAATCTCTTACCTAGCAGCCTAATTGTGACCACCAAGACCTCTATTGTATCTTTCCTTATGTCACTGGTACCTACATGTACCACAACTACTGGCTCCTCCCCAGCACTGCATATAAGTTTATCTAGATGTCTTGTGAGAGCCGCAATCTTTGCACCCAGCAGGCAATTTACCATGTGGTTCTCCTTGTCATCAGAAACCTAACTTTCTATGTTTCTAATAATGAAATCCCCCCGTTGCTATTACTTGGCTCTTACTTGTAACTGGGGTTTAATCTGAAGTAATGGGCTTAATCTGCAGGGTCATTAAATACTCGAATAGGTTTCCAAGAGAGGTTGTGGAATCCCCCTCATTGGATGTTTTTAAGAACAGATTGAACAAACACGTCAGGGATGATCTAGGCTTACTTGGTCCTCCCTCAGCACAGGGGGCTGGGCTTGATGACATTTCAAGGTCCCTTTCAGCCCTGTATTTCTATGATTATATTAAAAGCTCTTGCTCTCTCTTTCCCTCTTCTGGGGACAGCGAACTTCACTTTCTTTAAAGTTGTAGGGTAATTAGAATCCTTAATCCACAGCTCTGAGTATAACTTTGATTAAGTGACTCAAGTCTTCTGAATTCAAGTTCCTCAGGGAAAAGTTCTCTAACTCACAGTCCAACTCCAAAGAGGATGAAGACACAATTTTCTTTTCTTATAAAGTAAAAATCAACCGAAGCAGCAGTATTTCTTACTCCCATCCTAGCATACACCATTTGATCACCGGTCATGTGGCCGATACAGTACTATATGTAACGTCTATTGTAGTTTAGCACCGTTGCATTAATATTATGTTATCAAATGTCCCAGAGGACTTATCATCCTGCTTGATATAAAGTCTAAATATATTAACTGAAATGCATGGTTTTATTTGCATGTTAGTATGAAATCTGGTAGTTTGAATTACAATTTCTGCACTGGACTCCATGGATACACTTTGATAACAACATTATGGCCATTTGATTATAATGTTAAAAAACTGCTATGAGTGATGTTTAAGGCTAGCAATTACAATGAAATCTTCTGGTGAGAGACCCATTTTTATTGAAGTCCCACACTGCTATTGTCCTGCACGTAAATTGCCAACTCAATTTAATCACTCAAATATCCTTTTACATAGTGTTCATCCTCCTTCTTCCTTAAAACATTCAAATTAAATTGATTCCCGACTGACCGGTAACTGTCTGGCCTTGCCCTTGCAAGCTTCCACAGGGCTATCATCACTCGCTTCTCAACTGTGAGGGCTGCTCTCATCCTGGTATTCTGGCGTTTCAGGGCAGGGGACAGCAAGTCACAAAGTTCCATGAAAGTGCCCTTACGCATGCGAAAGTTCCGCAGCCACTGGGAATAATCCCACACCTGCAACGCTATGCGGTCCCATCAGTCTGTGCTTGTTTCCCTTGCCCAGAATCGGCGTTCCATGGATAGAACCTGCCCCATTAACAACATGATCTCCAAAGCACCGGGGCCCGCAGTTCGACAGAATTCTGTGTCCGTGTCCACATCACGCTTGTCGCTGCGCTGCCGCCACCGCTGCCTCCTCGCCTCATTTTTCTGGTCCTGGCTCAGCATAAACTCCATGAGAACACACGAGGTGTTTACAATGTTCATGACTGCTGTCTTGAGCTGAGCAGGCTCCATGCTTGCTGTGGTATGGAGTCTGCAGTGTTCACCCAGGAAAAAAGGCGCGAAATGGTTGTCTGCCGTCCGTTGCTTTCATGCAGGGAGGGAGGGAGGGGTGAGGCTGTACCCAGAACCACCTGCGACAATGTTTTTTGTCCCATCAGGCACTGGGATCTCAACCCAGAATTCCAATGGGCGGGGGAGACTGCGGGAACTATGGGATAGCTATGGGATAGCTACCCACAGTGCAACACTCCAGAAATCGACGCTAGCCCCGGAACATGGACGCACACCACTGAATTAATGTGCTTAGTGTGGACGCATCCATTCGACTTTATACAATCTGTTTCCCAAATTCGAATTATATAAATTCGGATTAATCCGTAGTGTAGACATACCCAAAGAGGTCCACCCTTAAGGAAGTGCAGCATGCAAATCTGTTTTGCATTGAATCAGCTCTGTTAAGTGGTGCCATGGGGCAGTCTTAGATCATTGCCTCAGCTCCTCTCCTCTTTGCCCCCTTTGGGGTACCTACTGACCCAGCAGATGTTATGCAAGGAGCAGACCCTGTATGAGGAGAGTGCATGGACTCAACTACACCAACCAGACAAAGCAAGGGAATGCTTCCCTTTTGCACAATCTGGCCCTGTATTTTCAGATGAACAGATAGCATTGCTAAAATGAGTGTCAATTATTTTGGGAACAAGCTAACAAGTTTTTTTTTTTTTTTTTTTTTTTTTTTTTTTTTAAGGCTATGACTAAGCGCTTGGTTATTTGGGGCTAACAAGAGAGTTTTAAAGTTAATTAATTTGGAAGAGTTATAAATGCAAGCTGTTAAGAATTGCCATTACTTTTATTGAAATAGTTTGAGTTGGTTAAATAAAAATCCATTGGCAGGAGTCAATATACTGATTGTAAATTGTTAAAATCCTGGGACTAGTTTAAGATAATTCTCTACTTAGTGTATTAATCCTGTGATAAACAGGTGGGGTAACAAATAAAAGCACTTGCAAATGGTTGTTTTGTTGTAAAATAATTTTGTGATTTACTGGTGAACTGAATACTGAAATACTGCAGACTGAAAAATATTGTAAGCTGCCATATTTATACTAAGTAATTAAGCTTATTGTTACCTAAAGTAACCAGTCACTCATCACAATTAAATACTATATGATTTGATTCTTTCAGAGTGTTTCTTTTTTAAACACCTACCAGTGGGATAATCTGTAGGTCGGTGGGGTTGGGGCAGGTGGGGGGAAGGTTCCTGGTCAGATGCTTAGTGATTATTCAGTCCTAAAAAGTCTCCTTTGTAACTAGGCGCTAATAGCTTTGGTAAAGGTTGGCAGTTAATTGTTCTGTAAAATTACCTGGTGCTCAGACTGACAACCAATTTTGCCACCTGCAGGAAAATGTTACAATCTCTATAAGTATTGTTTGCACTGAAATGATATTGCCCATAGATGTTATGTTTAAGAAGAGATTATTTCTTTGCAAACTGGCCATTATTCAGTGCCTTTTATACCAACTGAAAGGACCAACGTAATTTCATTACTTTCCCTGTAGATTTTCTGTGTCCTTAAAATCCTTCATAAGCATAAGCACCCACTTTTGTTGTTCACATCGAGATCTAGAAATGCACTCGTTATGACTGTTATTCTTGACCCAACCAAAGTGGAATCAAACTATGATCCTAAGGCCAAAATGACTCACCAGCTATGCCTCCCTCCAGCAAACTAATCCAAATGTTTTATACATATTTAAATATCTACTAACTTATGATCGCAGGAATCTTTTGTAATGTATAACTATGCTCCTATATATTTAAACACTTCTCAGAACTACTTAACATAGTACTTGTATCATTCCAGATAGTATGTGGTACTGAACCTATCCTCTTCCTAATTAATTCTCTAGGGACTTCATCATTTGTGCAAACTTTCAGCCACACAGAACTCACAGATAATGAGAGTCAATCTCCTTCCTAATAACCTCACTCTGAACTTAGAACTTAACCTTAAAATTTATCTTCATATGTACCAATTTAAAATTAAACATTTCTGCCTGTATAATTGTTTAAAACCTGCAAACATTTACACGTTTGTATATAAACATACTTACACATACATACTTAAACATCATGTATATAATCATATAATCTACAGATGATTACAACAATTTTATTTGTATGTTTTCAATATAACGTATAACATGATGTACTTTTCTATTTTTTAAAACATTGTCACTGATGGAAACATTGTGTGATTACAAATAAATGCACTATTACCCCCAAATGGACATGACATTTGTACACCTAGCAATAGCAGACAAAACAAGGTACAGCACAGATCACTAAACAATAAGTATGCTCCAACTCTCCTACTGTTCAGAAAACAAAATAGCAAATGCAATAGTCACATTCTGCCCCAAGAAATTCCAAAATTAAGTTGTTCAATCTACAGTCAATTACATTAACATAAAAAGCCACTAAATGTGTTAGAAAATGGCATACTAACACTTTTCCAGAGTTTTTCAAAGAAAAAAAATCACAGGGATTGACACTCCTGACAAATTGTAAATTGAAGTGCTGAAAAAATGTCTCCATTCCATTCATATGAAACTATGTATTCAAATTTAAAACATGTAGGCCAACATTTTCAAAAGTTTTGTAAATTCTCCAGCCCCTCTCCCTCCCAGTATTTTAACTATAATCTTACCCTCACAGCTTTCACAATTTTATCACAAGTCTCACAATATTTGATATTTTTCTGAAAGTTCCAGCTCTTGGAACCCAGAGATTGCAGGAAAATCTCAGCTTTCTTTCTTTTCTTTAAAATAAGTTGATATCCCTCATGTTGTGGAGAAAAGTTTGAAATTATAAAGTGTGTGTACCCTAAAGGCTTAGAGGGCAAGGAAAAGGCCCCCAAAATTATTATTCTCAAGACAATCTCATGATTCTGAGAAGGCCTGACTCATGAATTTTGAATGTTTGGTGTTGGCAATAATGTAATTTACATTACAAAAACTACTTTAACAGAACCTCAGTGTTGTCAGGCAAACCCAAAGAACCACAGAAACTTCTGTGGACTGTCCAGCCGCAGGAAGAGGTATATAGACAGATCTAGGATAGTAAGAGAAGAGAATGAGATATAGGAGCATATCTGCATGTGCCCACCCTCCTCCCCATCCTTCCTTCCATATAACTTTGCAGCTGTGTAGCATGCATGGCTGGTTAACAGCGACCTTCTACAGCAAAGCAACATTTCCCCAGAATAACTACACAGGAAGCCTGTCCAGAAAGCAGTGGATATTTTCTTGCATTTCAGGACCTTAATTAGAACATGTATTTTAAATAGAACAGTACATGCTCAGTAGAAGATTTTAAAGTTCAATATCTTGGCTCTTTAGAATAGTAATATTTGTTTTCAATTCCAAAAGTGGTTAGTCCACAATACCGTATGTTCTAACTGGTAACAGAAATCAAACTGTTTTTAATCTACAGTAGTATTAAAGAAATCTAAAAAATCCTAACTTCCCATTTTTATATTTTGTATCATGATAGCTGCATGGATTATTCTTTTTTGTAAATATTTCATAACAAAATTGCTTTTGAAGTGATACGAATCGTCAGATTTGAGATTAAGGTATTGCCTTAAATTGTGTGTGTGGTTTTTTTGTGTTTTTTTGTTTTGTTTTTTTGGTTTTTTTTTTTTGATGATGATGATGATGAATAAAAGACATTCTTAGTTAATATTTGAGACCAAACATTCCTAGTTAAAAGTATAGACACAACAGATAGTTCTAGTCCTAGTCACCAGACTTCTGCACAGACAGACAATAGCCACCTCACGAATATCTAACTGTTGTAATATCTACATATATCTACATACATGCTAATTTTCTATCACTACTGAAATTTGGTTTCTATAAATATAGGAGTTTTGTAATTAACAGAACTATTCACTGTCTATCTACTTTCGTTTTTAACAAACAAGCATGTCACTTTATTTGTTAAAAGCGACAAAGAGTCCTGTGGCACCTTATAGACTAACAGAAGTATTGGAGCATAAGCTTTCGTGGGACTCATGTGGGTATTCACCCATGAAAGCTTATGCTCCAATACTTCTGTTAGTCTATAAGGTGCCACAGGACCCTCTGTCGCTTTTTACAGATCCAGACAAACACGGCTACCCCTCTGATACTTTACTTTATTTGTTAGAATTTCAAAATCAAATAGTATTATTCATCTGATGACTCAGACCTTATGTATAACAAGCTTTACACTGGAGCTAATTATATGGCTAACAAACATTCATGAATATTTGGTTTATAATGGAAACCATAACATGACTGCCACTATAATGGCACTATCATGATGCAATTACAATGAATCACAATAATCTGTGAAGTGTTTTGTAATCCTTGATATGCAATATAAAGATCAACTGTATTGTGTTGTTTCACTTAAATTGGCAGAGCAGAAATTATTTATGCTAAGGGTTCATTTCTCCATATGCTTTACATATACGTTTACACTTCGCTCCCAGTTTTAAAAAGTACTGAGTTGTCCAAAAAATTGAAACATTTTTTCTATTGATTAGCTTTCTAATAATATATTTTGTGAAAATGCTAACTCTACTTTTCTTAAGATCCAGCTTCTAAGTCTGTCGGGGCATTAACGCATCAATGTTTTTAAAGAAGCATGGCTATTTTTCTGGCAAGAAAATTACATAGTGGTCAGGGTGTTCAAAAATAGAACAGGTTGGCATAGCTAAAATGAGCATTAAGTTGCAGGTTTATGGAAACATCACATTTAATGGATGTCTTGACCACAAACTATCAGCTACTACATTTGTTTCTTAGCACAAAGTAAAAAAAAATGGTTCAGGTGTGATGAAATCTGGATAGGATACTTAACCATTGTGTTACTCGAGTAAAAACTGGGCAACATAGGTACCAGAGGACAATGAGGTCCACTTCTTCAAAAGGTAAAGATTTTGGTCAACAAACAATAAAAAATGCACCCACAATTGTGCATGCAGTTAATGCACTAGCACACAAACACAAGTTAGCTGTGTAACTGTTATACTTTTGCATCTTTAAATCTCTAAGGACTGTCAGAGAAAATACAGACTTTGAGTGTGCCCTAATGGAGACTTTACTTTCGTTCTTTCTTGTATTAATCTTAATCTAGAATAAATGTCATTCTGATGGAAAGCATCTTTTCCCCCCTTTGTATATAGCAAACCTAATGTGGGCATTTTGTCTTCCTCTGTGTTTTTTCTACAATGCTGAGCACTTTTTTATAAGTGCCAACAGTAAACTGTAACAAAAAATAACTAAAACTAGCCATTTGTACACTCACTTGCCCACTTTTTGTGCTCTCACCCTTTGAACTCTTCCCTGCCCACCCAGAGAAGTGTAAAAAGATAGATGATGACAAATAGTCCATCATTTTTATTTAACTCTACACAAGTGGAATCAAACTATGATCCTAAGGCCAAAAGTGACTCACCAGCTATGCCTTCCTCCAGCAAACTAATCCAAATGTTTTATACATATTTAAGTATCTACTAACGTATGATCGCAGGAATCTTTTGTATCATGGAATTAACAAGAAATGTGATAAACATCTCCACCCCATCCTTCCTCTGAATTTCGTCTATTTAGAATGCACGCTCTTTGGGATAGTGACCTTTCCATTAACTGTAAAGTTCCTAGCACACCTGTGGTGCTAAATAAATAATATAACAATTCCAGATACTTGGGTGACTTACAGTATATGGCAATTGGCACAAAAATGTTCACTGGATCACCTGTTTAGACAAATATAATTAGTGTGGTAATTGTGCCTTCATTAGGTTGTGTACAGACTTCCCTCAGTGTCAAAAGGCATATTCTGATTGGCCAGTAGGGCCTTCCCGGTAATCCCTCTGCCATATAACAACTCTCAGTTGTTACAAAGCTGAGACTTCATTATAAAAAATGAAAACACTTGCTTTAGTGCATTATATTAAATGGGAGGGAGTTAGCAGAGGAGAAGATACACATCTTTTAAATATTTTAAAGGTAAGCAAATCCTTTATTTTTAAAGGTAAGCAAATCCCCACCTTCCTAAACCAAGTCCCTTCTCAGACAGAAATGCAAAACATGCAGCTAGGCATTTGTAGACCAGTTTTAAAAAAAGCCTCTGTAATCCCAGCTGCCCTTTCAGCAGTGGCATAGGGTCCAGCATCCTGATTACAGCCACAATTTTTATTAGTAAATGTGAAAACAATACACCCATGTTAATGTAATATTAAGGATGCATAATTGAAACTAGAATGAGTCAGGGAATTAAAACGTTAACTCAATTCAGTTGTGACACCATCTCAAACACACTGCACATCCTGTATGTTTTATGGCAGATATTTTAGGACATAAAGAGAAATATATTAAGCTATATTTAAAAGAAAAACAGGATTAAATATAATATATGTATAATGGCTGCTGTTCCAACCTCAATAACTCTTTCTGCTTTTTTGTGCTTTTACCTGTGCAACCAAAAGAATGCATTGATTGACTAACAGATTTAGAAATATTTTAACTTCCCTTTTTGTTCTTAGATTTATATTCCCTTGTTTTTGATAGTTAATCTATTTCGATTCACTCTGCAAGCCAACTTGGAAGAAAGGTTAACATATTGCTAATTGAGAGATACTGGATATTACTTTGAACAGCTTTTATAGAAGAGGATATGAATTCAATAAAGCTGAATTAGCATGAAATAAGGTTAATTCAGAGCCTGAATATTTACCAATTGATTTAAAATTTTCTCTTTTAACGTTTCCTTTTTTCATTCAGGAAAGTAACTGTTTGTTATGCACTTTGCTAAGTTACTTGTTTCAGTTTAGCAAAAAAAACAGAGATGGATCAACCTCAGACTGGTATATCCAAAGCCCCATTCCTCCTACCCCAGCTCTATCATTCAGATAAACAGGGGCTCAGAAATGAACTACCCCTAAAGTTGGATTTTGCATCTCTAACAAAAATCTCTTTCATGAAGACAATTAGTATTTGAACTATTTCTCTGTAGTCTGTTGCCATTATCTGGCAAATAACTGGTTCAAGTACAGAAAGAAATCAACTATCTAATAGTCTATGTTTAGAAAAATGCTTTAGTGCACTATCATTAAATTATTTGACCTGTTTTCAAGAATGATAAAAATCCTGTTATGATTTTTTCAGAGAAACCTGAAAAAATAGACTCTTTGAAGATATGTCCATAGAGAAATTCTATTATTAAATACTTAACAAGCACAGACTAGCTTTCCTGTATATGGATACAGATCTTATTTCTCAATAATTGTATACAGGTCAAACTTGTTTCATACAATAAAAATTATAATAGAAACATAAATTTTAATATAATAGGCCATATTTCAACAAATTCAATTTGCATTAGTCCAGCACAGGTAGTTATTTATTACAGTGTATACACACATAATCTTGATGTTTTGAAGGTGACTCAGACTGGCTGAGTAAGTAAGCCAGGGACAGCCAGTGAAAGCATTTACTCAGCATCTAGGGTACATATTACAAGCTCAGCTCTGCATGAAGGGCAATTTGGACCATAAAGAAGCAGCAAACTGAATCAAGGACAAGCATACTTTAATACTTCCAATCTCATGAACTGAGAACAAAATCCCATTTTTAAAGAAAAAAATATAAAGACAAAAAATAACATGGTTCATAAAAATAGTTCAAGTACAATGCTGAGAATTTAGCATCATCCATAATGAAAGTATGTCTATTATTGTGTGGGGAATAGCATAAGAGCTTATGTTTTAAAAATTAAGTTCAAGGCTAGTGAATTTATCTTTGAATTTTTTCTCCTTTTTTCATTAAATAGAAAGCAATTAGATTTCATGCTATTGCCATTTAAAAAGTTATATAATCTAGTAGTGCTGAGAAAAAGAAAAGAGTCCTGAAAGAAAGAGAAAGTGAAGGTGGGGAGATGAAAGGATCGACTGGAGGGACAACAGAGAAAGTGGAGCCCTGAAAGCAGACAGATAGAGAAAAACAAACAGATACAAGAAACAGAGCATGAGAAGACAAATTCTGCACTTGGATGGGCAAGCACATCTCTCAATGACTTTAGCATAAGTAGAACACACCCATCAGAGGACACAATTTTACCGTACAAAGGACCCTACTGAAAGATCTATGAATTAGAAACAGGTTCCTCCAAGGATCTGTATGTCTGGCAGGAGTGTAATTTCAGAAAAATTTGGGGCAGGGAAGAATTATGTCAGCATCCACACATCCGTTTATCCACTAGACTACGTCTGCTCGCTGGAGGTTAGCAGGCCAGTCCCATCCTGGAGCAGCTGTGTGGGTGCTGGAGTCAGAAGGGCCAAAGGTCCATTGCCCTTCACTTTTTAAACAAGCCCCATCCAGAGGAGCCCATTCCCTGCTGGCATGAAGGAGGGGAGGCCAGGCCAAAACTGAGGGACAGCACGACCCTATGCACTAGATTGCAGTGCCACTCACTGAAATTTGTCCCAGCCAATCTTCTGTTATGATGGAGGGGTGGCCAGATCAAATTTATGTGAGTGGCATTGCAACCTGCCATGGTCCCCCACTTTTGCAGGCCTTCTGGCGCCTTTGGTGAGGACCTGGAGGAGGGCAGGGTTCACTGATGGCCAACCCTGGGCACTAATCGGGACCCAGCTCCAGCAGCTCTGAAAAGTCAGGGGGAGGAGGGAACAAGTAATCATTAGGAACAAAATTCTAAAGGTCTGATGACAAAAATCTCAAGGGCTCTCATATTCTTACCAAATACACAATCACAACATTATGGTTTATTTTTTCAGTATTTAACTTTGACATAAAACTATATTACATTAGCTCTTGAATCAAGTTTGCCCATTACTAATTTTGTCCCAGTCTCCTTTATCTACCTTATATTGCTGTTATGCTCTGCTACAATACTGACCGTTCCATTTGTACTGTCTTGGCAGTAAATCCCATTTAAATCAGTAGATATACATGCCTGAATGAAAACTTTATCTTTAGATACCTGCACTTCTGAGAATTTTATAAATGGTTTTGTTTCTTAAAAGTATAATTTGAATTCAACAATTAGAAAGGTCATTTAACAACAAAAGCCGAATTTGGGTGCCTTAAAATAATGGTTTCAAATCTATCTGGAGAAAGGTAACTACAATGCTTAGTTATTATTTCTAAGTGCTTTATATGTGCGAGTTACAGTACAAATATTAACTACTTAATTCCTGGGCATAAGCTTTCGTGAGTAAAAACCTCACTTCTTCGGATGCATGTGAGGTTTTTACTCACGAAAGCTTATGCCCAAATAAATCTGTTAGTCTTTAAGGTGCCACCAGACTCCTTGTTGTTTTTGTAGATACAGACTAACACGGCTACCCCCTGATACTTAATTCCTGTGATTTATGCATCATCCCCATTTTACAGACAGGGAAACTGAGCCAGAGTGACATGCCCCAGGCCACAGAGTAAGTTAACAGCAAAACTGAAATCAGAATACAGGATTTCCTTTCCCCGAAGTCTCTGCTCATTCCTGCAGACTACAGTGCTGCATTTGTGCTAGCATACACAGCAGAACTTTTTCAAGATACTTGAATGTTCATCATGGTGTATCTCAGATCAGAAACAGGCCCACTGATTTTCAAACTAGAAACTAACAAATGAAACATTTATTCAAATATGTCTCAGTCCTGCAGGGTGATGAGCATGCCAGCCCCCATCTGGCAAAGCACGTTCTTAACTTTCAGTTTGAGTTAATTTCCATTGGCAGTTCCACTGACATCAACAGGACTACGTGTGAGTTTAAAGTTAAGCACATGCTTAACTGCTTTGCTGGATTGGGATCAGAATGCAGCCAGCCTTGCAGGAATGAGCCCACACAGGTTGTGGTCCTGGAAATCTTACTCACACGATTAGTCCTCATTCATGCAAGTACTCCCACTGACTTCAATGAGGTTAGAGAGAGTAAGGCCTACACATGTGAATTGTGGATTGTAAAATAATCCCTATGATTATGGTTTGTAAACAGAACTGTGTGAAATTCAGCTAATTTGCTATACATGTGTTTATATTAACTATCTCTGGTTTCTGTCTGCAGGGGGTTGCACCATAGGATGTGCACATATTTCATTGGGAACATTTTGCGGAGCTCTATATACAAGTCATTTGTAATGTAAAATATTTTAATTTCCCCTAGGTAATGAGAAAGTAAAGGAGGTAATCAAGATGTAAATCAAGATCCTGCTGTTTTCCTGCTAATACAAGCTTGCCTTGAGTTTCATACAGTAATTCTGACTTACTAAAAAAAATCAACAGTGTGCTTAAAATATTTTTTTAAAGTTTGGACAGACTCTGCTACTTTATTTATATCACCGGTTTCTACTGCATTTTGTACATCAGTTTCAAGTTAGAAATATTTCATACAAAATAAAATAAAAATATTTAAACCTTAACCATAAGAAAAGATTAAAAAGCATTGGAACAAAAAAGAATCATATTGCTTTTGCAGTTTCCTATGGGGAAATCTTTCCTCTTAGGAGACAGTCAAACACAAGAAGTCTGCTAAGAATGTGCAGGGAAAAAAGATATTGTCCCCAGTGCTTCAGCATTCACTAAGATGTGTCAAGTTTAAATGAATCATTAAAAAAATGTCTCTTCCCTTGTGGGGAATCAGTTTTTAAAAAAGAACAGTCAAATGAGTACTCTGTATAATATGACACAGTGCTTGGAATTTAGAGTATGACAGAGTTCTTTCCTTGAACATCGATTACAACAATGCACGAGTTATTTTGTCTGGAAAAGAAATAACATTTCCCCCCGTGTTCTGTTGTTTTATATAATATCTTAGCAACCTGGAATTATATTAATTTAGCAATACTGCTTTGGAGTAGATATAGGCCTGAATTGAATCTAAATACCATTGTGCCTTAGTTGGAAAGCTAAGGCTACAGTTGTTACACTGGGTCAAAAAGGGAAAGGATAGGAGAGGGCTCAAACATGCTTGAGAAAGATGGGATAAAATGGAAATAGATTAAACTGTATACAGAAATGAGCAAATACAAAAAAGTGTTATTTAAAGGTAAAATACTTTAAAAAAGAACACCAGTGGAAGATTTTTTTAAAAGGACAAAGTAGGCAAGGGTTAAAATAAAAAAATGAAAAAACATCAGAAATCAAGTGTTACATCCCTTCCCCCTTATTTTCTATTCTATGTCTATATGGTACCTGTGTAGGCCCCAATCCTGCAAAGTCTTATGTTTGTGGTTAAATTTATGGACTGTGAGGAGTCCCATGGACTTTGATGGCACTATTCACTGAGTGTAAAGTTGAGCACGTGTAAGTCTTTGCAGGACTGGAGCTTTAGACTATAAGATCATCATAGTAGGGACCTTGCCTTTATATTAATCTGTAAAGCACTTACCACTGTGTGAGAGCTCTATAACAATAATATTGATAACAGCTTCCAAATTTTGTTAGTCTCTAAGGTGCCACAAGTACTCCTGTTCTTTTTGCAAATTTTTATGGTCAGCTAGATCAGAACAGATAAGCAATCTAGAATGCATCCAATACTGCAGATATTTCAGAGCCTAGTTTCCCCTACTTCTTCCCCCAAGTTTAGTAAGATGATACTATGGTATCTTGGCCTTATAAAATCTTTTAGCATCAGAAGCCGTTGCCACCCACTTTTTGGAAAATCTAACCAAACTCAAGACAGCTGCAGATTGTTTATGCTTAAAAGTAGGGTTACCATACGTCCGGCTTTTCCCGGACATGTCCGGCTTTTTGAGCCTCAAATCCCCGTCCGGGGAGAAATCCCAAAAAGCCGGACATGTCTGGGAAAATAGGGAGGGAGGGCCCGGTTGTTCTCGGCCGGAGCCGCTGGGGCCAGCGGCGTAGAGCCGTGCCGGGAGCCGGCGGTGCTCGGCCGGGGCCAGCGGTGCTCGGCCGGGGGTGCGGGGCCGGGGCGGTGCTCGGCCAGGGGCCGGGGGCAGGGGCACTTAGCCGGGGCCGGCGTGGTGCTCAGCTGGGGGTGCGGGCACTTGGCCGGCGCCCCAGGGCCCGAGCCAAGCCGGGCGGGAGACGCCGGAGCCACAGCCTCTTGGCCTGGGCCGGCCAGCCGCTGGAGGGAGCCGCTCGGCCAGGGGGGCCATACTGGGCCGCACCGCACTCCGCCCCAGCTTATTTGCTGCCTCCCTGTTTCAGGCTTCCCGCGAAAATTTGATGGAGCGTTGAGGGGAGGGGGCAGAGTTGGGGCGGGGAAGGGGCGGAGTTGGGGCGGGGCCAGGGCCCCATGGAGTGTCCTCCTTTTTAAAAATTAAAATATGGTAACCCTATTAAAAGGGCCTCTGTCGGATTTGATAACCCAGTTACTTCATTGTAAGTGAAGGAGAGCCCATAGGCTGTCTTTGAGGCACTTGATTTCATGATTTCTGCAATGGGTGAGGAAAGAATGAGGTTCTAAAAATATGCATTTTCCCTCCTTCACCCCATGAGGTCAAACCAAGCCACTATGATAGGTCAATGCTTACTTCGCAGCAGCTTGTGTCCAAAAGATGTCCCTGTAAGAGAGAGTGGCCATTGGAAAGACAGGGTTAGACTCCAAAATTCTTGGGTAAAAAAGCCAACATATGTCACCTCTTGACTGACATTTGTTATGGGCTCTCCATTTATATTTAAAGCCAAAGATGTGGCACATACAGGAAATCCTAGAAAGTTTAAACTGGGAGATGGATTGTTCTACATTTTCCCCTAAGTGATAAACTGTGGCTGAAATGTGCAACCTTAGTCCTTCTGACTCTATTGTGGTCAAAATACCATCTAAATAGAAAAATTCCTATTACCAAAATTTCAAGCAAGGTGAAAAAGAGTCTCTTTGAAGCCAGTAAGTTTGGCCTTTGATTTCTTTCCAGCTAGGCTTGAGGTTGACTATCCTCCATCCTCAGTTCAAGTTTTCCATTTGTTAATTTCTATATTACTTTGGCTAAATTGGCCAGACTGAGGAAGTCAAGAGGTTTGGGGAGCATTTTAACAACCATACCAATTCAAAGTCTTTTCTGCTCTAATATATTAGCTGGGATGTACCTGTTTTCTCTTCGTTATAAATAATCTATCATTCTCAGAAGCAGCCCCACTGTGTCAGCAAGCTTTAGTGAACTTTGTACTATACCCAATATAGTTAGGTTCTGAAGTCAGCGTGTAAGGCGAAAATCGCGTATAGTCAAACACTCATTGAGTGGAATGGCGGGTGGAATCACCCGCACTACAGGTACAGTATTTAAATTGTTATTTTTCTCTTTTTTGTTTTGTTTTTTTGCCGAGCACATACAGTTAAAATCGCGCCTATGATGCGACTCCACTGTGATTCACGTTCCCCAACCCAACGTGGGTCTGTACTGGGATGAGTAGAAACCACTCTGAGCAGGGAGATTTTTTTTAAATTGTGCCACTTAGCAGTATGGTAAACTCTGTTGCAACCAAAAGATAATGCACCAGAGTTTATGCACACTTTGTATTGCTGAGAAAGTCAAAATCATGAAATAAATTTTCACTTTCAAGAGGTAAGCCTCTAGTCCTTAATTGTTTCTCTAGTAAAGTGGTTCATGGTTAAGTATCCAATTTTCAGATGCTACATAGACACAACCAGATGCATACACAGAAATCCCAATTTGTGTTAAAACAGTTTAGAATATTCTTTCTTTTTCCACTCATCAGGATAAAAGCTTCTTCAATTTTATATTGTATATGTACGCAGTTTGTGCAATGTCAGACTTTAAGGGACAGAAGCAGAGGGACTCCCAGATAGGAAGCCATGGTCCTGTGAAATTGATGTGAATGACAGTATTGAAGAACAATACTGAGACAAGAAAATTCAGGCAAGTGGGAAAGTGTTGCAATAGCATCTGCTTGGATGGGTTTTCCATTTTCCATGGTCTTAGTCAAAGCTGTCTTCTGGCTACAGCATTGTAAGTGATAGTTCTAGATTATGAAATATGGGAATCTAATGAAGCATCACAAAAAAGTGATGCTAAAGATTTTTTTATAAAAAGTGGATGAGACTGACATCCTTTGAGCTTAACGCTAACTTCAGGTTGTTACACTAGGCTAGGATTATTCTGGCAAAACAAGAAGCTGAAATCACAGTCTGTATAGGCTGGAGGCTGACCTTTCATACTTTCTTTTTACTGATGCTTCTATTTTTCTGTCACTTTGCTCACTGTGGGAAGAAATCACCTTCAGTAGGAATTACTGTATCTTTTACTAGGGATGCTCACTGCTGTGTGTGCTTTTGGAATCAAGATTCAATCTGACTTTTATTCTGAAAAGCCCAATCCTATTTCAAAGGTTCCTTATTAAGATTATCACTCTTAAGATTCTCTTTGAAACATACCTTCCAAAACCAGATACAAAAGGTATGGGTTTCCTTTTCACAACTGTCAAGAAATAACTTTTCTCAAGCAGTTGCTAAATGATCTTCAGAAGACTGAAGGCCAACCCTTCTTTCATAACACCAAAGGACCAGAATGGGAAAGGAAACAATTGTTTCTATGTTCAAAATGGAAGCTGCCATATCTGAATTTTAAAGTTCTCATGTAGTAGATAACAAGCTATTAGAAAAGTCAGAAATTATATTTAAACATTTCCTCTTGCATCTATTTTTGTAATTTAATATTTTTAAGATTTCTTAAAATTTTCATTGGTATTAAATAAACTAGAAAGCAATAAAAGAGGTTCTATGAACATACTTGAGATATAAACAAGTACTCGGCAGGGGGAGGAAAGTATTATACAGTACAAACTCTTGCTATAGAAGTGAATACACATAGCTGGACCGCTTAGGCTTTTTGTGCCTAGAAATGTTACTTATGGTTGTGATGGGAGAAAAGAACATAACTCCTATCTGTAAAGAATGAAAAGTGGAGGGACACACTATTAACAGCCTCACTCCTGTAGCTGAGTTTTGATCCTCTACTGCAACTAGCTTCCTCCTTCCAATTTACCTTGTGAATATGTAACTTGTGATTTTGAAGTAAAAGCAAAATCATGTTTTTAGGGTAGTTAGGGTCAGTTTTAAGACCCTAAAAGGATCTTCAGAGAGCTCTCTGGCAATAAAATTTCTGAAACAATACCTTAATAGGGTCCTTTACACATTTTACCTGGAAGTATTATTAATTTCTTGCTGCTGCTTCTCCTTGAACTCCAAACATCTAGAACTGTCTGGGCCAGGGAATCTTACCTTCATTCACACTTCTATTTGTATTAAAGCAGCCTTTATACAGGGATCTAGCCACTCCAAGGCTTTGTATCTTAATTAGGCCTATCCTGATAAATAGGATATTAAGCATAACATAAGCACACCCTTTCTTCAGTATTAGAGCTGTCCAAAATATTGAAAACCATTTCTTCAGATTTATTAACCTTTCCAGCATACAAATTTGGGACAAAACCACATGAAATTCAACAGTTTTGACTTTTACTTTGAGTTTTCAGATTTGTTCAAATTTGAAGATTAGAGAATGCAAACATGCACAAAACTGAAGAAACTGTTTGCTCAGACTTTAAATAAAACCAACAAGTTCCACACACTTCTAATCAATACAGGACAGTTAACTCACATTACATTCAATAAAACTCTCAGTGTACTTTGGAAGGATCTTTTTGATTCCTGGATGTCATTCTGAATGAGTAACATTCACTCTCCCCTGTAGCAGGGTGGTCCCCCCCACTCCTGCCCTGAAGGGCTTAAAACAGCCAGGGCTGTAGGGCTGGGGCAAAGGAAAAGCTACTAGGCTGATTGGGGAAGCAGCCGCAGCTGGGCCACTCCCCAATCAGGCCTCAGCTGAGCCTGTATATAAGAAGGCTGTATATAAGAAGGCTGGGCGCTAGGAACCTAGTCTCTCTCTCTCTGTACTCACAGAGAGAAGGGCCTGATTGCAGGGCTCTAGAGATAGGCACCTGAGTGGAGCAGGGCTGGGGCGCTCCAGCCTGGAAAGCCCCAGGCTGTGGCCTAGTATTAGGCTAAAGGTACTGAGGGTTGCAGAGGGCAGCCCAGAGCTTTGCCAAGCCAGCAGGTCTAAACCCAACCTTGCCTGTGATGAGTGGCCTATACTGCAGTCTGCCCTAGGGAGCAGGGGCTAGTTGGTGACTGGCAGTGGCCTTATTCTGAGGTGAGGTAGGGATAGTGGGTGGGGGTTCCCTGGGAAGGGGAGACCCTAGTACTGAAGGGTGTACTGCCAGGGGGCAACACACCAAATAAAAGGGTACTGGGGTCTGGGAGGGACACGGGGGGCCAGAGGACAGGCAGACCACTGGCCTGCATAGGGTGCTCCAGGATGCTGGAAGAGCTAATTCCCAGAAATCACCAGCAGGAGGCACTGCAGGGGTGAGTCCACTCCTCTACAATCCCATTGATATATACTCTAGCTTTCATATTTCTAGTTCTGGAGCATTACAATCCCACCCATCCTGCAGGACAGGAGTGTCTTTTTTACAGGTACTCAGTGTTATTCAATGGAATTCACCCTGAAGAAGGTGGAATTTTAAGATACCAGGACTGTACATTAAGATAAAAACATAAACCTTACTAAAAATAACATTGAAAAGAAGTTTCCAACATGGGATTTTAGAAAAAGTTAAGTTCTAGAAGTACAAATTTCAATGCAATACATGGTACAATGTTTATGCAGTCCACGACCTCAAGTGACAGTTCTGACCTGCCTTCAGTTTAATAGGATATGGACAACTTAAATGTAACACACTGGTAGATATAGTTTGAAAGATAACAATTTGTTTCATGCAAACAAAATATCTGCATTTTACACTATATAGAATGTTAAATGTGCTTCATCTCCACTAAGCACTATTGCTCAATGTTGCTAGTTTGACCTACATGTTCTCAGTACAAGTTTTAGTATTTCAAAACTACTGGATAGTACAATCTAGAAAAATAAACCAGCATTATCCCCTACTAACCTAACTTGTCCAACCTATATTGCCATGTGAACAACCCAAATTTACTTCTTGGACTTTATTTCTTGTTCTCTGGGTTGGCAGAGACTAGGAGTTCTGCAGGGATGACAGGACTAAGAAACAATGCATCAGAAAGTGCACTAATCCATTCAAAATATTTCCAGCTGCCTTTCTATTTATGTGACTTCCTTATATTGTTACTAATGGCTAGCTATTTCACAATGTGGACTTCTTTTACTCAGAAATGTGGTCAGAATTATTTATTGGTCAAATCCCTTCTTTCTGTTCCCTGAGATTACTGCCATTTGAAAGCAGTGCGGGGAGGGGTTGCCCTTTTTCTGTTACGTATGGTGTGAGACGTTTCAGAGGGGTAGCTGTGTTAGTCTGTTTCAGCAAAAACAATGAGGTGTCTTGTGGCACCTTAAAGAATAACAAATTTATTAGAGCATAAGCTTTTGTGAGCTATGACCCACTTTTCAGATATATGGAGTGAAAATTAGAGTAGGCAGGCATAAATATACAGCCCAAGAAAAGATGGGAGTTGCCTTACCAAGTAGGGGGTCAATGATTTAATCAGGGTGGATGTGTCCCATTCCCAACAGTTGACAAGGAGGTGTGAACGTCAACAGAGAAAAAATTACTTTTTATAGTGCTAACAATGCCAATTCCATCAGGGTGGATGGCCCTTACTCAACAGTTGATGGGAGATTACTTCTTGTAGTGACCCAGCCATTCCCAGTCTTTATTCAGGGCTAATTTGATGGTGTCAAGTTTGCAAATGAATTCCAGTTCTGCAGTTTCTCATTGAAGTCTATTTTTGAAGTTTTTTTGTTGAAGACCGGCCACTTTTAAGTCTGAAATTGAGTGTCCAGGGAGGTTAAAATGCTCTCCCACTGGCTTTTGAATGTTATAATTCTTGACGTCTGCTTTGTGTCCATTTATTCTTTTGGGTAGAGACTGTCCGTTTTGGCCAATGTACATGGCAGAGGGGCATTGCTGGCAACTGATGGCATATAACACATTATTGGATGTGCAAGTGAATGAGCCCCTTATGGTGTGGCTGATGTGGCCATCCACCCTGATGGAATTGACATAGTTAGCATTACAAAAAGTAGTGTTTACTCTATTGATATTCACACCTTCTTGTCAACTGTTGGGAATGGGACACATCCACCCTGATTGAATCATTAGTCCCCCACTTGGTAAGGCAACTCCCATCTTTTCTTGTGCTGTATATTTATGCCTGCCTACTGTAATTTTCACTCCATACATCTGAAGAAGTAGGTCATAGCTCATGAAAGCTTATGCTCTAATAAATTTGTTAGTCTTTAAGGTGCCACAAGACGCCTCATTGTTTACGTTGTGAGACAGTTAGTTGTTCTCCTTCATTAACTATCTGATCTTTGTTAACTCATGGAAGTGTAAACTGGTGTAATTTACATCTCCATTTACCCCCTCTTATAAATATGTTACATTAATTTAGATGAACTTAAATTTATTATGGATTATTTATATTAGTGTAGTGCCTAACCACCCCAGTCATTAACCAGGACTCCATTGTGCTAGGCACTGTGCAAAAAGACTGTCCCTGCCCCAAAGAACTATAATCTAAGTATAATCGAGTGAGACAATATTGGTCAGCATGATAGATTGCGGTCTCAGCAGCAACCTAACTGTTATGTTTTTTCTAAGCGTCACAGCAAAGGGGAGCTTTAAGAAGAAATCTGAAGAAGGATAATGTGTTAGTTCTGCATGTGTCTTCAGGTAGATTCGCCCAAGCATGAGGGGCAACATGGGAGAAAACAGAAAGGTGTTTGTTTGAAGACTTAATGGGTGGGCAATGGAGGCTGAAATCATGGACTGATTGGGGGCAGGAGCTGATCTTTTGATACCAGTTCAGAGATGATAGGGAGGGTGAGGATAGGTTGTGAAGGGTCTTGAAAACAAAGACAAGTAGCTTACGGTTGATACCATAGAAAGAAGGGAACCAGTGGAGAGATGCAAAGAAAGGGGTGACACAATCAATGCAATGGCCTAGGAAAATGATCTTTGCAGCAGCATTTGGAATAGATATGAGGGTGGCAAGATTGCATTTATCAATGTCAGAGAAAAGGATGTTGCAACATCAAGATGCAAGATGATGAGAGCCTGGATGAGAGTTTTAGCTATGTGGATGGATAGGAAAGGCCACATGCTGTGCAGGAGAATCTGCAAGACTTTGATATAGCCTGGATGTGAGAAGCATATGTACTCATATTCACTCAAATCAATCTCCAATTATCAATGTGTAATTATCTCTCTCTCTCACGCACACACATCCTCTGCATTTGTCCCATGGAATCTAAATAAGTGCAAGCAACTTTAAGTGAATGTAAGAATAACTTACATGCTGAGGAAGTGTAGAAATATCTGAAGTTTAAGTTAAAATAGCAGACCACTTTAAGATAACCTTTTTACACCTTCCTTTGGCTTCACAAGAATTAGGCTCCCTTACACATTGGTAGTTGGAAATAGGTGCAATGGGGTCCAAATTTAAGGAAATTTTATATAGGGTAAGAGAGTCTGTGGAAGCTAAAGTTACACCACTTATACCTCATCTTTTGGATGTAGCCCAATAGCACTGTCTGGAGTCAACAGTAGTGTAGGGAAGTGCTTTGCTAGCTTCCACACACAGCACTGCAAAGTGGCTTCTCTCCACTCCTGCAGTGTATTTGCTGTCCATTACTTGTTCCTTCTTAAGGCATGACAGAGACTGTCAATCATGCCTAATTGTACAGCAAATTTCTAATGTAGACAAATGGTCTCTAAGAGAGATGAAGAGGAGGAGACCACAAAACACTTTTTCACTTAACACCAAAACCAGGATCTGGACCCAAGTCTCCAGAGGTGAAAAGCTGGTGTATTAAACCTTTACATTGCTTCTAATGTAGCAGGACAGTTCATCATAAGAAATATCACACTTTTGCTTAGGAATAGTATTAGCTGACTCTTATACCACATATATTAAAGATACACATCACTTGGCTTAAAATAGAAAAAGTAATACAATGCTTAAAGTGACTACAAGCTTCACATGTTCAGACATGTGTGAATGAAGGCCCAGCCTGCATTTCCTTTGCTCTATTAATAAAAACTGCCACTTCAAAGATTAACATTTCACGCCTTTTATCTTTGTATTTTGTTTTGCCTTTTCATTCTGATTTTAAAATGTGCACATGAAGCATGTTTTTCTGGCCAGAAAGAATAGATCATACAAAAATTTAACCATATTTGATATGAAAAAATCTTTTCTTAAATTTAGTCTTCTGTCTTAAATTATTCCTAAATACCATGGCAATAGGTCCACTATTCCTGACTCCTTACTGAACTATACTCTTTGCCACAAGACCATTACATATTAGCCTGCACAATTATATCAAGGGTGAATCTCTGCCCATATTTTAGATGGTTTAGGGATAAAAAAAGTTCAGAACTGAGATATATCTAGTCTTTTCTCCTCCAGAAGAACAGTCATTCATCACTCTACTTCACACTAAACATTTATGTACCTAAATTCAGCAACTATATCCAATTATTAGTAATAACTTATTACTAGAAGATTGGACAAATGGCCAGGGAGGAGTATAAAAATATTGCTCAGGCATGCAGGAGTGAAATCAGGAAGGCCAAATCACACTTGGAGATGAAGTTAGCAAGAGATGTTAAGAGTAACAAGAAGGGTTTCTTCAGGTATGTTAGCAACAAGAAGAAAATCAAGGAAAGTGTGGGCCCCTTACTGAATGAGGGAGGCAACCTAGTGACAGAGGATGTAGAAAAAGCTAATGTACTCAATGATTTTTTTGCCTCTGTCTTCACGAACAAGGTCAGCTCCCAGACTGCTGCACTGGGCAGTACAGTATGGGGAGAAGGTGACCAGCCCTCTGTGGAGAAAGAAGTGGTTCGGGACTATTTAGAAAAACTGGACATGCACAAGTCCATGGGGCCAGATGTGCTGCATCCGAGGGTGCTAAAGGAGTTGGCGGGTGAGATTGCAGAGCCATTAGCCATTATTTTTGAAAACTCATGGCGATCGGGGGAGGTCCCAGATGAGTGGAAAAAGGCTAATGTAGTGCCCATCTTTAAAAAAGGGAAGGAGGAGGATCCAGGGAACTATAGGCCAGTCAGCCTCACCTCAGTCCCTGGAAAAATCATGGAGCAGGTCCTCAAGGAATCAATTATGAAACATTTAGAGGAGAGGAAAGTGATCAGGAACAGTCAGCATGGATTCACCAAGGGGAAGTCGTGCCTGACTAACCTAATTGCCTTCTATGATGAGATAACTGGCTCTGTGGATGAGGGGAAAGCAGTGGATGTGTTATTCCTTGACTTTAGCAAAGCTTTTGATACGGTCTCCCACAGTATTCTTACCGCCAAGTTAAAGAAGTATGGGCTGGATGAATGGACTGTAAGGTGGGTAGAAAGCTGGCTAGATCGTCGGGCTCAACGGGTAGTGATCAATGGCTCCATGTCTAGTTGGCAGCCGGTTTCAAGCGGAGTGCCCCAAGGGTCGGTCCTGGGGCCGGTTTTGTTTAATATCTTTATTAATGATCTGGAGGATGGTGTGGACTGCACTCTCAGCAAGTTTGCAGATGACACTAAACTAGGAGGCATGGTAGATACACTAGAGGGTAGGGATTGGATCCAGAGGGACCTAGACAAATTAGAGAATTGGGCCAAAAAAAACCTGATGAGGTTCAACAAGGACAAGTGCAGAGTCCTGCACTTAGGACGGAAGAATCCCATGCACTGCTACAGACTAGGGACCGAATGGCTAGGTAGCAGTTCTGCAGAAAAGGACCTAGGGGTCACAGTGGACGAGAAGGTGGATATGAGTCAACAGTGTGCTCTTGTTGCCAAGAAGGCTAACGGCATTTTGGGCTGTATAAGTAGGGGCATTGCCAGCAGATCGAGGAACGTGATCGTTCCCCTTTATTCGACATTGGTGAGGCCTCATCTGGAATACTGTGTCCAGTTTTGGGCCCCACACTACAAGAAGGATGTGGAAAAATTGGAAAGAGTCCAACGGAGGGCAACAAAAATGATTAGAGGTCTGGAGCACATGACTTATGAGGAGAGGCTGAGGGAACTGGGATTGTTTAGTCTCCAGAAGAGAAGAATGAGGGGGGATTTGATAGCAGCCTTCAACTACCTGAAGGGGGGTTCCAAAGAGGATGGAGCTCGGCTGTTCTCAGTGGTGGCAGATGACAGAACAAGGAGTAATGGTATCAAGTTGCAGTGGGGGAGGTCCAGGTTGGATATTAGGAAAAACTATTTCACTAGGAGGGTGATGAAACACTGGAATGCGTTACCTAGGGAGGTGGTGGAGTCTCCTTCCTTGGAGGTTTTTAAGGCCCGGCTTGACAAAGCCCTGGCTGGGATGATTTAGTGGGGAGTTGGTCCTGCTTTGAGCAGGGGGTTGGACTAGATGACCTCTTGAGGTCCCGTCCAACCCTGATATTCTATGATTCTAACTCCCTTTGTAAATATCAATGTTATGCAATATATGACAGTATATATAGGGAGCAGTTCACACACCACTGAAATGTAGCTATCTTTGGGATAGCTGTTGTACCAGCAACACTAAACAATATTTGTAGCAGGTGAAATGAAAAATAATTTATTCAACAAAAACAATAGGAAATGTTTAGAGAATATCAGCCAAAATGAAATTTAGCCAAGAAAGTTGGCCAACACTTTTGTCTTTGAAGAGTTCCCAGGGACCATTATTGACCACCAGTGATCAGGACCCTGGTTTCATCTTAGCCTTCAAAAGATAGCTGCAGTCTCCCCCATCCTGGGCTGAAGTACTAATTCAAACGAAAGAGTGCTATCTACCTAATCACCAACATGAGTTGAAATATAAAAGGATTCAAACAAAACTGCTTTTGAATTAATAGCCATGTAATTCTGAAGTCCCAATTCACTAAGCAATGATAACTTTAGTGTCATTTGGCAGAAAACAATAATAAAGCAATCTGTAAACATGCTAGTTATGCTAATGGTATTACAATAATGTTTTACTTCTTTCCCCAAATTAGGTCATGTAATCTGAATACTGACCAAAATAAAATGGGAAACCCAGGAGATTTTTTTTTATGTTATAAGGCACACTCTCTGGCAAGAAAATTAAAGACATTCAAGTCTTCAAATATTAGGAGTGAAATATCTATTTTTAATCTCAAAAGACAGAACTACTATTTAAAGACCGACCAAATATTCCTGGTTTTTTGCACTGGAATGTTTAAGGAGACTGTGATGTAGTTAAATATATGTACTATGTTTTCCTTCCCCTTTGCTAATCAAACAGCAACAAAAGATTTTATAAAGGAATTAAAAAGTGTTAAGGCAATGTCCCTTTAAGTAAACAGACTAAATGTTTTGAGCTGAAAGTTTCTAAGAGAATGGAAGACAGCTATAGACAGCTCTTTAATGTAGCAGAAAAAAATGGCACAATAATAACATCCAATGGTTAAAGCTGAAGAAAGACAAACTCAGACTAGACATAAAACATAAATTGCCTTTCAGCTGAGGGATATGAGCTGACACAGAGGCATGATGGGCCTTTTGACTCATTTTGCTAAGCACTGAAGAGGGTGATCTATGTCTATATTCACCCTGGGGGTGATACTCTTTCCTACTCTTATCTGGTGACTGAATAGAAGAGGTCTTGATTGCTCTGCTGGATTCAATAGTTAAAGAGTTCAATCTCTTCAATGAAGAATGAGCCCGGGAGCTTGGAGTAGAGCTATGGCTCACATGAGCACTAGCCAAAAGTGTCTGCTCAGGTTTGGCAGGATCTTTTCTCTCATGCTCTGAATAGGCTCTTGTCGAATGCAGTAGAAGAAAGAGGTTGAGGCAGGCCTCCCTCACTTTCGGTGTCCTCTTGGAGAAAGAGTAACAGATTGAGCACCTGTCAGGGATGTACCCCTCATCAAGGTAGAAGAGGCACTAACACTGTACATCACTGAGCAGCCTTACAAGAGGGGTGAGTTTTAAAATCCAGGGTTTTAAATCTCAGCCAGAGTGGCTTCAGTCCTGGTTCTGGCCATATCTCTTAATTCATTACAAAAGTTTTGGTTGGTTGGCTGGTTTGTTTGCTTGCTTGCCTGCCAATGGGCATACAGCTAATAAACCTATATTATCTACAGTGGCTATACAAACTAACTATTATTAACTTGCCTAACGAGATCGCACAAAGCACAGAATAAGCGGACACGGCCAGGATTCCATCTCATTGTCACACGTAATAAGAAGGAACTGAGCCTGAACAGTTGAGTCTTCTTTGTCTTTATCTCCTCAAGCCAAATTAAGGCAATCAGGGGCCCCAGACACACCATGACACTGGGCCCCGCATGCCTTGGCTGACCTTCCGCTTGAAGCCCATGTATAAGTGTTTGCAAAATTAGGACCTAAAGGCAAAATCTTTGTACTACTGAAATCAACTGCATTGCACCACCGGACTACAGCAGCAGCAATATTTGTTACACATGAAAAAGGGGATGAGAAAAACATTTTAAGCTAGAGGGAAAAGAAATAAAAAGGTAACAGGAAAATGAGAGAGGGAAAAGATGTTCCTTTTGGTAAAAACTTATTTAGAAAAGAAAATGTTCAGAACAATAAAAAGGAAGGAACTAATCATATATTTGTTCATTTAATGAAAGCAGGTAAATGAAATGTGAAATTGTATTTTAATTAAATAATGTAAACTGTGAAATATTAGTTTCTTTAAAAATATATATACACCAACAGCATATAATTTAATATATGCTAATATATTTCATCTTTCAGTACAGTTTTCATCTTACGGTTACATTTCTTTTAATTAATAAATACCCTTTAAGTGTCGATACCTGTGTAACATGAGACTAAAATCCAATCTTTATAAATCAATTCATTTCTTCATGTAACAAAAGAATTGGCCACACTATTCCTTGTTACAGGAATCTTCCCATATCTATGATTTTGCTATACTATCCTGTACTCTACTCACCTCTACTCTCAAAAGAGAAATGGGAGAAACTCCGACACATGGAGGACAGAATTTTCATTACCTTTGCTACTGTGGGCCCAATTCTAAAGACTTGGTCAGGCAAACATCCCATTGATGTCAATGGGATTTTGCCAGGGTATGGCTATGAAGGATTAGGGCATGTTAACTCTTTGATAAAGCAATATAACAAGAACCATTATTATCTACATTTTCAAAAAGAGGCGGGCAGCTTGTACCCCATAATGCATTAACCACATTTGTGCATGTAAAACACTTTTTTTATTTTTTAAACAAAATAATTCTGCAAACATATCTGCATAACTTTACATGCTGCGAGTAGACCATTGTCTTCAAAATTTAAAATTTACCATAGGTGAAAATCTTTGCAAGATCAGGGCCTAAGTAAATATAAGTGTATGTATTTTTGCAGACTTAAGCGATCCCTCACTTTTTGAAAAAAACTGTGCATATAATTTCTTATACTAACAGGAGAGAGAGAGATGCTCTATGATGCATGAAATATTGCTTATATCTATTATATAGGTTGAACTGTTCCAAAACAAATCTTTTAGAGTGGTGTCCCCATAATACTTTCAATGTCCCTTTATGAATGGATTTTCTGACTCTAAGATATCAAGAGTATAACTTCAGCTAGCCAGAGGCCCATCTGTTGTTTTATCTCCAGAGTATCCATTCTTCATGTAGCTTTTTTTTCAATTTTCAAAGAATCCTAGAAATTAGAGTTGGAACAGACTTTTCAGGTCATCCCCCCTATCAAAGGACATCTCCTGCATTATAATTGTGAAGGTTTCATTCAGGACAGTTTTAAGTGACTCTAGCAATGAATTTTCCATCTCTTTTCCTATGAGAGTATAGTTACACTGTGCATTAGAGAGCTGTTGATTTGTATATGTTAAGTTTTTCCAAAGATTGTGTAACCTGTATTTACTTCATTACTTCCTATTTGTTCATACTCTTTTTCTATCTTTACTTGCTTAAGACATTTTTTTTTAAATCTGAAATCAGCCATTTTTGAATGATTGATTTTATCTTTTTGCATATGTATTAATTGAGCTAATGTCTTTTTTCCAATGGCATAAAGCCCCTTAATATTGCAAGACTTAAAATTCTGCTGTTTTAGACAAAACAAGGAATGTAGACTCTGATCCTGCAAAGACTTAGGGCAGGTCTACACTTAAAACGCTGCAACGGCACAGGTGCACTGTTGTAGCACTTAAGTGAAGTTGTTCCTACGCTGACTGGAGAGCTTCCTATCCTAACACCTCCATGAGAGGCAGTAGCTAACTCAAAGGGAGAAGCAAAATTTGCAGATGATATGAAACTACTCAAGATAGTTAAGTCCAAAGCAGATTGCGAAGAACTACAAAAGGTTCTCTCAAAACTGGGTGACTGGGCAACAAAATGGCAGATGAAATTCAATGTTGATAAATGCAAAGTAATGCACATTGAAAAACATAACCCCAACTATACATATAAAATGATGGGGTCTAAATTAGCTGTTACCACTCAAGAAAGAGATATTGGAGTCATTGTGGATAGTTCTCGGAAAACATCCACTCAATGTGCAGTGGCAGTCAAAAAAGCGAACAGAATGTTGGGAATCATTAAAAAAGGGATAGATAAGGCAGAAAAATATACTGCCTCTATATATATAAATCCATGGTACGCCCACATCTTGAATACTGCCTGCAGATGTGGTCGCCCCATCTCAAAAAAAAGATATATTGGAATTGGAAAAGGTTCAAAAAGGGCAACAAAAATTATTAGGGGTATGGAACAGCTTCCATATGAGGAGAGATTAATAAGATTGGAACTTTTCAGGTTGGAAAAGAGATGACCAAGGGAGGATATGATAGAGGTCTATAAAATCATGACTGGTGTGGAGAAAGTAAATAAGGAAGTGTTATTTACTCCTTCTCATAACACAAGAATGAAGGGTCACCAAATGAAATTAATAGGCAGCAGGTTTAAAACAAACAAAAGGAATTATTTTTTCATGCAATGCACAGTCAATCTGTGGAACTGGATAGGCAGGGATGGTGTCCCTGGCCTGTTTGCCAGAAGCTGGGAATGGACGACAGGGGATGGATCAATTGATGATTCCCTGTTCTGTTCATTTCCTCTGGGGCACCTGGCATTGGTTACTGTCGGAAGACAGGATACTGGCCTAGATGGACCTTTGGTCTGACCCAGGATGGCTGTTCTTTTGTTTACAGTGAGTCTTTAACCCCATTCACAATTCAAGAGGCAGACCAGACCTGTCAGTCACAGGCAGAGAGGGGGTAGACCAAACACCTGAAACGCTGTTTGAGACAGCTCCTGCAGTTGCTGCCACAGAACTACTTAATGTAGCATTGAAACTATTAACTAAGAATGCCTACTTCAGATCCCCCTAGTAAAATTAATCACTGCAGAACATGAAATTTCCTCAGCCAAAAAAGACATCTACCAATATATATTTCAGAAGAGTAATATTTTACCTGGGTGGGTCCAATCTGCAGACTGTGTGACCCATAACCATAGCCTGTACATTTTGAAAGCACAGTGAAAACAACCACTCTCAAACATAATCACCATCAAAAATAATCAGTGATGATTTAATGAGTATTTTCACCCACCAACCATAATTGTATGTATTTTGTAGAGGTGGGAATTAATGGTATTTCATGGTGGCAGAATAAATTAATGTTGCCTGGACTTTAAAGGTCATTGCTGACAAATTTAGGGGTTGCTGCCAAGGATTTTGGTTCCAATTGTGCCATGGATACACATGGTCATGACTACAGGAAATAATCTTGCCCTGGCCCCAAGAGGATTGATAAAATCACCTAATACATCTTTTCTATCTTTGGTTTCTTTTGTTCTAAACAATCTAAAGGTCAGCACGTAAATAATACCTGCAATTTCCACTGACATTTCTACATTCACTCTATTAACAGAGCTTAGGCAAAACCTATCTCATCATTGGGGCTGCCATTTTTTCCTCCTAGCACACTTTTCACACACCCTTTCCTCCCACACATCAGCCACCTCTGCCATTTTATCATACCCTCTGGCTGCAAAACATGGCTTCATACAATAATGCAGCTGCCATTCAACTCTTTAAAAACCAATCTTTGGGACTGAAAGTCCTGAGGTCACAGTCAAACCTGGGTCTCGCACAAAGACTTACTACTGTTCTGAATTTGTTATTTTAAAATTAAGAAATAACAAAGTAATATCCACTGAGAGGTGGATGCTTCTGAAAAGAAGAGAGCTTGCTCATGAGGGTTTTTAAGCTTCCGCTTGGTGACTTTTTAGCTTTTATCTCCGCCCAGGTTGCAGTATCCCTAAACAAAGAGCATATTAATACAAACTGCAATTTTTATTTCTGAAAATAAAGTTAAAATAAAAGACATGCACTTTAAACCAAAAGAGATTAATTCAAACTTCAAACTCACTAGATGCAACATATATATCAAGGAGCAATACACACAATATTGTAGTTCACATAGAGAAATTTATGTATTTTTATTTTTAAATGAAAAAATGTTAAAAATTCAGTGATTAAAAAGGAACTGTTTGATTCATATTTATGTGGTACTAAATTAGTTAACTTGTAACCAGCTTTACTTGTTTAGAACTGAAATTTTAATTTTCTTTCCACACAATTCATGGGAGAAAAACAAATATACAACTGTCACATAAAAAGAAGAAACGAAATGTAAAAACTTAGGGAGGGATAGCTCAGTGGGTTGAGCATTGGCCTACTAAACCTAGGGTCCCTTCCAGCTCTATGAGATAGGTATATCTCCATATAAAAACAAGGAAATGCTTACCTAATTTATATCACTCTGGTCAAAAATGTTCACAGTTGGAATCAGCATAATTTTTGACAATTGTATAGCAAAGCTTAAAGAAAATGTATTTAAAAGGAATAATATTTAATTTCCCCTAAACAGGCATCTTTTACAATGTGATTTGTTTCTTTCTTATATGTTTTTATTATACTGCTATACAGTGGTATCAAAACTTGTTATTAATATATATCTTTTACAGTAATAAATTTTGCTTGTCTGTAGAGACAAGAAGGCAGACAGTACATTATCTGATATTCGTTCTTTTCATGTAAGAATTTTATTTTTGATAGAGAAACAAAATATCAGAGATACAGAAAAACCACTAACATGTCCACCTTCTACTATTTATCTTTTAATGAAAGCAACATTACAATTCACTTAGGAATACATGATTGATTGTTAACTGCTAAATGGAAAAGGCAGAGAGATTTGTTATCACATCATGTTCAGCATTTTAAGAGTTACTCAAATCATAACATAGGCAATCAAAATGGTATTGCTAGATTGCATTGCACTATTGTATAAATATGTTCATTGTATGGCATGAGGTTTGTTGATACGCTGAAGAAGGAAGAATTTTAACAGAAAGCTAAGAGTTACCTTAATTAATTGGCAGTAATTCATCTCACTGGATCTGTATAGGGGCATTCCACCCTGTCCCTTTATTAAGGGTCAGAAACAAACTCTACAGAATCCATCTTTCTTTAGGGGGAAAGCTCTGCCCACCATTGAGCTAACATGATGGCCCTCCCTAGTCCCCTGACAATAAGGGGCTGAAGGAGAGAAATGTGGCCTTGGTTGGGTGAGGCACCTCCTTGTGGTGGATGTCCAGTGCAGGTACTCCATAGGAAAAGTATACAGTGACCAGATAAATGGCTTGGAAAAGGGCTTAAAAAAAGTTTTTGTTAAAGGAATGAATGGGGGGCAGTTAGGAACGCCTACGATTGGTATGGCAGGGAGCCAACCCCCCATTCTTATAGCCCACCTTAACCCTCCTACAAAGGGGGGTGGATGATAAGGTCCTGGCAGTGGATTTTCCAGAGGGACCTGGATGGAAAAAGAGGGGGACCTGGTAAAAGCCCCTCAGGTATAGTAAGATCCTGGCAATGGATTTTCTGGAGGGACCTGGATGGAAAAAAGATGGGGAGCTGGTAAAAGCCCCCCGGGTAATTACAGAATAAACATAGGGTTACCTGCACTGTACAGGTCTGCTGGATAGGCCCAGACACCTAATAATAAAGTTGCGGCCTGATTAAACCCTTGTCAAATGTATCCTGTCCTTCTTTCAGTATAGCCAGACAATGATCTCCTTGCACCTTTAAGTGGGAGTGGGGGGTATCTGGCTGGCAGGCCAAATGAAGGGAACAGTGCTTTATAGCTGTAGGGGGTAAGAGGGAGATGAAAACTGCTGTAAAAGGGTCCTCTAGGAATGCAGGGTTTAAAAGGGGCAGTCCTGTGCCTGAAGCTTCCCTTTTACAGGGAGCAGGCTGAAACAGGACCCACCCTCCCTCCCCTTTAGGTGGTAAAATACCAGGTTTGGGCAAGACCTGCTGTGGGCATTATGCTAGCTGCCCCTTTTTTAAGGGGGGCTGGGAAGGAATTTTTCCCTTACCACCATATTGGCTTAGGTGCAGTTGGGGTTTTTTCACTTTTCCCACAGCAGGTATATGAAGGGCTCTGTTCATGCACAGCATGAAGAGCGGCAGGCTGTATGTCGCAACTCATTATTTAAGTGTAGGGCGGAGGTCCAGTGCAGGCACTCCATAGGAAAGGTATACTGTGACCGGATAAATGGCTTAGAAAAGGACTTTAAAAGAGGTGTTCATTAAAGGAACGAATGGGGGGTAGTTAGGGACTCCTATGAGGGAGCAGGGAGGTACAGCAGGAAGCCAACCCCCATTCTTATAGCCCATCTTAACCCACCTATGGGGGCGAGGGTGTGGATGGCAAGGTCATGGCAATGGATTTGCTGAAGGAACCTAGATGGAAAAAGAGTAAAAGCCCCCCAGGTAATTACGGGGTTACTTGCACTGTACACTTTTATCTGCCAGGTAGTCCCAGACAACTAATAATAAACTTGTGGACTGATTAAACCCATGTCAAATATCTCCAGTCCTTTTTTTTTGTATAGCCAGATAATGGCCCTCCCACGTCCTCTGACAATCAGGGGCTGAAAGAAGATAATGTGGCCCTCTGCATTATTGTTGTATGATTTGATTAACTGAATTTCCAGTAAATTCTGGTGCATATTTAAATTGTGCTTATTTCTTATAAAAATTGGATTAATTTGGTATTTATGGAAGTGAGGGACTAACAGTGGTAGACTAGAGTGTTGGCAGGCACAAGGAAATTTTTCTGTTCAGCTCGGATACTATACTTCACTCCTGACATATAACTCCTGTGCTATTCCAGTCCCAAGTTTTTATGTAAGAGACTGAACATTTGAGCTATTTTGTGCATGCCAATATGTACATATGCACAAACTTGAATTAACACACACAAGGGGGGGGGGAGGGATAGCTCAGTGGTTTGAGCATTGGCCTGCTAAACCCAGCATTCTGAGTTCAATCCTTGAGGGGGACACTTAGGGATCTAGGGCAAAATCAGTACTTGGTACAGCTAGTAAAGGCAGGGAGCTGGACTCAATGACCTTTCAAGGTCCCTTCCAGTTCTAGGCAATAGGATATCTCCATTAATTTATTTAAAAAGTTATACATGCACAGCAAAAAGATCTCTAATTCCCTGATTTGCATACAGAACTGCTATTTTTTCCCTTTTATAGTTGGGTATCATATTTCTTGTTACCAGTTTTCTGATATCTTGTTTGTTCTCCAAGATTTTTCAGAAATAACTGTCATTCAGTACATTTATTAACTAATTTCATTAACAACTCAGGTGCAAAACATCCAGACCATCTGTATATGCATTATTTTCAAGTATTTCTTTACCTGTTTTTTTAAATCAATGGTTGTGCTAACAATGTCTTCATCACTCCCTAACTGTACCCGTCTCATTTTCTTATCTTTTTGTTAAAAATTTAAAGCAGTTCAGCTACTCACCCATTTTAAAATAATTATTAATCTTATCCCCCTCCTCATTTAATAGGTCTACATTATCCTTGGTTTTTCTTTTTTACCCTTTTTTTTTAAACTAATTCCCTCCTCCCCTAACCTTATTTTTTCTACAGATCTGAAATGATCCATATATTTTTGTTTGGTTCTCTTCTTTTTCTCCATATCCAGTATAGTGTAATAGGGGACGTCATTTTCTAAGACCCTACAGAGATATGCAGGATTATTCTGCTGCCTATTACTGCTGCCAGGTGGTAGAATCCTGAACAGACATGAAGAGCTCTTTTGCTGACTCACCTTGGCAGCTAGGAGAGTTGCATTCTATTATCTCCAAACCATGAATTAAAAAAGAGTTTGAATATTTCTCAAAGGGCAGAAATAGAGAGGTCCTGCAAAAAGCAACCTTAAAACCACCAAACTCAGGCTGAACAAGGGCCTGATATCTATCTGTATACATTTGAGGAATATTTAGTTTACCATACACTCAACAGTCAAATATAGAAATAAAGCAATGCTTTATTTTACGTAAGGTGAAGGATGACGGCATACCCCCACCCCTTCCTATTATTAAGGAAGTGTATCATTAATTTAAAAAAAAAAAAAGAGTCCAGTGGCACCTTAAAGACTAACAAATTTATTTGGGCATAAGCTTTCGTGGGTAAAAAAACCTCATTTCTTCAGATGCATGGAGTAAAAGTTACAGATGCAGGCATTATATATATTTATTTGGGCATAAGCTTTCATGGGTAAAAAAAACTCACTTCTTCAGATGCATGGAGTGAAAGTTACAGATGCAGGCATTATATATAATGTTAAAAATTTAAAGCAGTTCAGCTACTCACCCATTTTAAAATAATTATTAATCTTATCCCCCTCCTTATTTAATAGGTCTACATTATCCTTGGTTTTTCTTTTTTTACCCTTCTTTTTAAAAACTAATTCCCTCCTCCCCTAACCTTATTTTTTCTACAGATCTTAAATGATCCATATTATTATCCCCCTCATTATATATAATGCCTGCATCTGTAACTTTCACTCCATGCATCTGAAGAAGTGAGGTTTTTTTACCCACGAAAGCTTATGCCCAAATAAATTTGTTAGTCTTTAAGGTGCCACTGGACTCGTTGTTGTTGTTGTGCATACAGACTAACACGGCTATCCCCTGATAAATTTAAAAGACATCACCAGACTTTGTAGAAGGATGTTCTTTTTAAAGAAGTGTTGCATGACAGAGATACAGAAGAATTTTGCACACCATTCTGCTAATAGCTGCTAGAAAACATGGCACCAGACCCTTCCAGAGCAATATATGCAAAACCTGCAGGCATATCTCCACTGCTACGATGATGAACATCCCTCAAAACACCTTTCAAGATCCACAGGTTGTACAGATGCCTATCACAACACATGGTGTACCTCATCCAGTGCATCAAATGCCCCAACAACAACTCAGTCTTCATCCTTGAAGGAAATATGCATGACACCTTCAAAAGATGAGCCTGAGAACGTAAATTCATAATTTTGCTGGACGCTAAAAACAAGGGACTTACAAAGACGGTGGTTTCACAGAGGGAAGGGATAGCTCAGTGGTTTGAGCATTATCCTCCTAAACCCAGGGTTGTGAGTTCAATCCTTAAGGGGGCCATTTAGGGATCTGGGGCAAAAAGCTGTCAGGGGATTAGTCCTGCCTTAAGCAAGGGGTTAGACTAGATGACCTTCTGAGGCCCTTCCAACCCTGATATTCTATGACCCATTACAACAACTTGTAACACTGCCTACTAACCCTGCAGAAGAGTTAATTGTCCACTTCATGTTAAGTGGCCTTCAACAACATGTGTAAATCCCTTATGGCAGAGGTTCCCAAACTTTTCTTATTGCATACTCCCTTCCAGATCTACCAGTTGCCTGCATACTCCTACCTGGCACTTTGTATGTTCTTTTTAACACTACCTGTCTTTAGCCATCTGTCCATATTTCACTGTTAAATACAGATATAGTTACAATGCGACATATACAACCAAAAAAAATCCCCTAAATTCTGAGCTCAGTTAGATTGGACAGTTGTTGGGCAATTTCACCCATGCTGTACAGTGATTGGAGGTGAGGGCTCTGTATGTCAACATCTGTGTGTATCTGTGTTCTTACTGGTACATCTTGAAGTAAATTAACTACCGTATTTAATAGAACAAATTCTTACAGAGTTTTAAAGCTTTGTCTGAGTAGCCTATTATGAAAATGCAATAAATAAAATAATAAATAAAATCCACCATTACATCATTTCTCCCATGTACCCCTCAGAGATGTTTTGCATACCTCCAAGGGTACACATACCACAGCTTGGGACCCCTGCCTTATGTTAACAATCTGTCCCACTTTGTAAAGCTTGTAAACTCTGATTTCCTTCTCCTGACCAGAGGAAGAGCTCTGAGAAGCTCAAAAGCTTGCCCTTTCCAAACAGTATCTTTTTTTGGACCAAGTTCTATCTCCCTGACTTGGTCTCTCTCATATCCTGGGACCAACACTGCAAATAACCAGACCAATCATAAATGACCTTCATGACAGAACCAGATTTCTCCTTTTGCAAGTTTATCTATTGCATTTTCTTTGGGTTTTTTGTATTTGGCTATCTTTTTTCAAAAGGGATAAATCACATTTTCCACTGACCCCGCTTATATTTGGTATGCATGTTTAAGAGTGAGCACTAAAGACAAGAACAATGAATATGTAAACATTCTTGTATAGCCTCATTTTCAGAGGTGCTGAGCATTCATATCTACCACTGATGTCAACGGCCTGCAAGTGCTCAATGCCTCTGAGTATTAGTACACATGGTGCATATTAAATAAAAATATGATTTTAAAACAATTTAAACTAGTACAAAACCCTATTAGGAAATTCTTAACTCAGTTTAAGCTTTAAGTCAAAATAAATCATGTTTAAAACAATTAAGTTAAAAGGATTTTTTTAAAAAATGATTAAATCAAATTATGATTGTCCACACAGGGCTTTGCACTGTTTTAACTAAACTGTTTTTTTGCACCAATTAAAAGTTAAATCAGTGGACCTTTGACTATAAGCAGCACCTTAAAACTGACTTCAGCTAAGCAGATTGAAAGCAGAAGACATGCAAGCTTCCGTACACAGCTTTCTAGAACATTTCAAACCTGACCTACAATATTTCTGTTCTAATCCAGAAGTTCTCTAAAGCACAGATAGCGAATGTATGTGATGGCCATGTGTGGCAGGCAAATGTGGACTGAGAGAAGAACACCAAATTCCTTTTCACTTCTGAACTAATATTAATGGGAGGTGCACAGGTAATAATATGGAGATATACCTATTTCATAGAACTGGAAAGGACCTTGAAAGGTCACTGAGTCAAGTCAAGTCCATTCCCCTACCTTGACCAATTTTTTGCCCCTAATCCCTAAATGGCCCCCTCAAGGATTAAACTCACAACGCTGGGTTTAGTAAGCCAATGCTCAAACCACTGTGCTATTCCTCCCCCAATGTAGCTAGAAGCATCAATGTACCATTAAATTTAGTATAATTTACTTCTTACATTGCTCATTTTATATAGATATGGACAAATACAAAAAACTCTGGCTTTAGATAAGCAAAATATATGAGTTACGTAATTGGAGACTATCCCCAATTGAAGAATTGTCCTATTTTTAGGGACTGGCTAATGGCTATTCCACTTAAGAATTTTTCCCCCTTAGACATATCAGGCAATCAGAACTTGTATTTAGGAAACCAGAGTAATTTATCCTCTAAATAATTTTTCCTAGTTGGATGGAATGAAACGAAAGACAAAGAAATGGCAATGATAAAATGCTTTTCACTGACACACTTCAGTGTAACTGAAGATTAGAAAGGCCGAGAAATTTCCAGTCATGATGAAAGGTTTTTTAAACCTTCTAAGTCTTTTGTTGTGCTTGTGATTACAAATTGAAATGATTGATTTCCCTCTATGACAGTATCTTAAATTGTGTGTCACACAGTCAAAATTTAAAGCTTGATAGGTCCACCGTACAGTTTTAAAAAGTCATTCACAGGAGCTCAAAATTTAATTAAGCAAAACATTAGATCAATTAAGACTAAATGGTAGTGTAAAATATTAAGGTAAAACATGTATTAGTGTGACATTTGCATTTTTATTAAATATAAATGACAAAGAAATAAAAAATGCTTCTAAATTTCAGTTAACTCCCTTTTAAAAATCTTGTTTCCATGGCAATGCTGAGAGTAAGTTTTTACAGGATGTAGATATGGATTTTTTTATTTTAAAAAAACAGTTTAAATGAAAAATAGCAACATCATCTCTTTTCAATTTTCTAATATGGCTGAGAGGCACAGAAAATAAGTTACTAAGATATCAGTGCCAAGAAAAATGCAGAAGATGGACCCCTTGTTATCTTTCGTTGTGGTCTTTTAAATAGGCACATTCACCAAAAAAGCCCTCCCACAAACACCCTAGTAGTCAAACAGACAATGGAGTTATTGTCCCTTCCCAGTCTGTAAGCTAGCACAGCTAGTTCAATTAAGGAAGTTTTTAATCATATCAACTCTCATTAAGGAGATCAGTTGAAATTCCACTACAAAGGCTACCTATGATAGAAGTAGCCAAGTGGTGCTCCTTTTGCATTCCAGATCTTAGAAAAGTTGCTCAAGTCTCTAATGAGTAATCAAGGATTGAGGTTTCCAGGCTACAAAAATCCTGTTGTGGCAAAAAAGGCAGAAACCTAACACCCGAATCAATACTGTATTACTCTCTCCACAGGCAAGAGCTGCTGGGTCAGGAAAATCATGAAAAATTCATAGAGGAGGTGGTCAAGTCATCCATAAGATAGAGAAAATAATGCTATATCTAAAAATCCCCTGAGCAATCGAAGACACTTTATAGATTTCACCATGGATAAGTGCTGGTTTGTTTCATCTATGTCCCTAAATACTGTTCCTATCTTATTTCTGACAGTAAATGAGGATGTCTTGATCTATATTTACTGTCTTTCTTATTTACTTTATTAATTTCTCAATCTCCCTACTCTACCATTGCAGTAGTGACTCCATGGGATAATTCTGAGTCATTGCTTCTAGCAGAACAACAGGGTAACTAACTCATCATGGATGAGTCTTTAAAGCGCTTCCTATATGTTGATTCCTCAAAAGGGATAGGTATAATTCTGAGGACTAGGAAAAGTTATCAAAAGCTCTGCTCTTCTCTATGGTATCACTCCTCACTTATAAACTCTAAATTCTCAAGCATAAAAAAGCAAGGTGCAATCTTAGTTCACAGAACCATAAGGGAAGGAAAATATGTGATGAAAAATATACACTTGGAAATGGCAAGGAAACAAAGATTTCTGCTTGATTTGTAAACCTGCCTCGATGTCTTCTTGCTAGCCTCAGAATCAAATTTGTACCTAACAAAGCAATGGTAAAAAAAGTAAGAAGTGGAACAACAAGGGTAGTCATGATATATATAGTAGAGAAACTGATAAAAGAACTCTAATAATAGCAGAAGATGATAGAAATCCAGTTACAAGCACCATAAGGTGACATTTGAAAAAAAAAACCAATAAAGGCCTCTGAGAAATCTACAAAAGACACCTTTCCCAACAATGCCCAGAAAGCAGAAGCTCTCCAAGCAGGATGAGCTGAGAGAAGGAACAGTCAATTTCTTCTCTGGATAGTAGTTAGACATCTCTGATACAAGACATTACATATGTGGATAAGGAAAACATACAGATTTAAATCTGCCTTGTTGAAATGAGACAAATAATGTTCCAAAGACTCTAAGCTGTTGCATTAAGAAAATCAGACAAATTAAGATGAAACATACCTGTCAGTACATACCGTCCATTTCCTGTCCAATGCAAGACTATACTCAAGTATCTTGTCTAGTCTAGTATTTTGTGATTTTAAATATTTTAAGAAAAGGTTATTCGACTATAATGGTAGTTTCTCCAAATATATTGCCTCTGCAGAGTTACACATGGGATCACGTGTCTCAGTACCACAGCTTCATGGAGGCATTTAGGAAGTGAATGTAATAGCCTTATCCTTACATAAGATTGGGGAAATGATGGTGAGACATGAGTGCCTACATGTAACTCACTCTCTTCACTGAGGTAGTGGCCACTAGAAACACCCAGTGGGTAATATTTTCAAAAGTGCTTAAGTGAATTAGGAGTCTATGTACTATTTTCAAAAGTGGTATAGGCACTTATCATTAATTTTCAATGAGATTCAGCATCTAAATGCTTAACTCACTTTTGAAAATGGAACTTACGGTCTTAAATCACTTAAGCACTTTTGAAAATTTTACCCACTGTCTTAAAATCTGGGTATGGTCATAAAAGAGACTATATAAAATTGTTACATTCTGCCCCTTGGATGTCAGGTAAGTAATTTCTGCTTACTTACCTGACAAATCAGAATCTAGTATTTTTTTATTCCTCTTTGAACCTCAGAGTCAACACAGCTAGGAGAAAGCTGGATTCTATTCTAGTTTATGCACCAACACAATTGTCATATACGTTTCAGTTGCCAAATCTTGATTACTGTTGGTAATGCATGAGCTAAAAATAACCCAGGTTTGACTCTGGGATCCCTGGGTGAGTTTGCAGGGGTAGCAGTTAGAAAAAAACAAAAACAAATAATTAGCAATGCCAGGTTTGCTGCATTGCTAGGGTTGCCAGCTTTCTACTTTCTAAAAACCAGACCCCTATACACCACCTCTTTTGAAGCCCTGCCCCACCTCTTCCCCCCAATGTCCTACCTCTTCCTCCCAAGGCCTCGCCTTTGTCCCACCTCTTCTCCCCACACTCAGCCCCTGTTCCGCCTCTTCCCTCGAGGTCCCACTCCCTACTCTCTCCTCTGCTCCACAACCCCCCATCACTCGCTGCTTTCCCCACTCCTCCTTCCTCCTCACTTGATCCTCTTCACCTCCATCCTCCCTCACCCCCAGGTGGGCTCCCTCTGCTCTGGGTCTGGAACAGGAATGGCAGCCTGATGCTGAGCCTGATTGCCTGCCTGCAGGTAGGAGGCAGGCCTAGCTGAGTAGGGGCTGGTGAGGGTTGATGACCCAGCACCTTCCTCCTCCCGCGGTAACTGGACTTCTGGTATCCCGTGAGTGCATCTGACAGGACACTGCCAGGTCCCCTTTTTTATCAGACTTTCCAGTCAAAAACCAGACACCTAGCAACCCTGTTGCATTATGTTTCCTTACAGATTACCAGAGGCTTTTTCGGTCTTTAATTTCCATTATACATGTACCATGTTTTTATTGAGTACTTTTTATGGATTCTGTTTCGCTGGTTATAAAAACATTTATACCCAGCTTACTCTAATTACCTAGATTGTAAGCTCTTTGTCACAGGGGACAGCTTTTTGTTCTATGTTTATACAAAACCTAGCACAATGGGGACTGTGACTTCTAGGCACTACAGTACTAAAAATAATACTTAATATAATAATACCCTGATATTTGTCTTTCCTTCGGGTTCTCTCTTACAGTCTTATTAATAGAGCTGGTTGGAAAATAGAAAAAAATAACTTTTCCCCCCATTTTTCATCTAAATTTCATTTTCATCAAAAATATTGTCCAGCTATGTTGTTAATTTTCATTAGTTCTTTTATATCTTTACCAGCCTTCATTATATTGTTACCAAAAAAAATATGAGCCATCGTTAGGAAGTTTCCAGAGATATCTCTGAAAAAGGAGGAAAATCTTGAGATTTAAGCCATGCAGATATTTTAGTTGTTGTGGATGTAGCACATGGAAATTTCTAGTATAACTGGTCATTATCAATTGCTGACACATTCGGATTATATTTTAATGCAAGGAATCAATCTTCACAGTCAGGAAGTATCAATATTTGTGCCTATTGGTTTTTCAACTATTTTCTAGAGGGAAAAAGTTATTCCTTGCAATATAATAACTGCTTAGCCTTCCTGCCAAATCAAATTCTTAATGTATTTTCTATCTACAGTTCTCAATGACCTTCCCTAAGGAGTTGGACAGGATGTGGCTATATCTGATTAGGTGTATGAAGTTTTTTGTTTTAACTGAAGCCATTATCCTGGAATGCATTATAGGGTCAGACATAAGATTGTCATTACATTAATATACAATATATGACTTCATTTGGGAGGAAATGCCGCTGGATATCATAAAATACTCCACACTTATTTTGATATAATAAAATAATGTTTAGCATTTATATAATGCTTTTTATCATCAACGTGGAATACAAATATTAACTAAGTAGTCTTCACCAGGCCCCTGTGAGATGCCCAATAACTTGTGCCCTTGACCAGCTTGCTTCTTAGATGTGAAATTAGTAAAAGGCAATGCTGACATGAATGATGTAGAGTCACATTTGAAGACATATACCATTCTTTATATAAAATTAATAGCAAATACTGTCCCTGCATTTTAAATATTTCCCACAGTACTTGAAATAGCGTTTGTTGCAATGAGCCAAGAATATTGGAAATCAAGGAACCATAAGTACAAATCTTTATTCACTGATGTTCTGTCACTTCTGCCTACAATGATTTGGGTTAAGGCATCTATCATATCTGCCATTTTCAAGAAGAGAGTAATTGCTGACAGACCCTGTTGGTGGATTATGGAAGATAAGAGCTGTAGAGCTGTGTGAATTCAGTTCAGTGACTGAACTGAAAAATCAAAGCAAAATAATAATTAAAAAAATAAAATTTAATTTCAGGTCAACCTGAAACAAAAATAATTGAATTTTTAAGCAAAGCAAATTTTTCATGATAAATATATTTAATTTCCACTGAAGTCAATGGGAGGATGTCTAGCACTTGACAGGAGATACTCTATACCCTGCAAGTCTGAGCCTATAATTTGGAACTTATGATATCAGTGTATTTAGCACCTGTATTCTTGGCAAGGCACACGCTAGTGCAGTCACCAGAGAAGGTTATCTAAAAATGCAGAGGTGACATCAACCACAAGGATATTCTAAATTGTTACTGGCATGATGTGGTGTGACGAATTGCTATATACTTGAGCTATCCTCAGTATCCTGGAAAATAATGCGCATCACCAATGTAATGCTGCATGAAATAGACATGTCAACCAATCTTATCAGTGATTATATATGTATACTGGATTATAATCAGGTCCGGCTCCAGGCACCAGCCTAGCAAGCAGGTGCCTGGGCGGGCCAATGAAGAGGGGGCAGCACATCCGGCCATTCGGTGGCGGGGCTGTCACTCCCTCTTGGAGCGAAGGACCTGCCGCCGAATTGCCATTGTAGAATGAAGTGGCAGTAGAGCTGCAACTGCTTGCGATCGCAGCATTTTTTTTTTCCCGCTTGGGGCGGCAAAAACGCTAGATTATAATGTTCCAGTTTCTCGTTTACATAGTCCACTACAAGTGTATTTAATTTTTTCCCCAATATGTTCTCCAAGTAGAACAGATTACAGTATAGAATAGAGAAACAGCAAGGCAGTGTTTCCTAATGGTTAGGGCAGGGTGTTGGGAGTTAGGACCCTGAACTCTATTCTTGGCTTTGCCAGTGATAAATTGTGTGGTCTTAGACAAGTAACTTTTTCATTTTGTGCCTCAGTTAATCCATCTGTAAATTCCTTCAAACCTCTCAGGGGTGTTTTGAGGCTTAATTAATACATTTTAGTTAACCATCTCATTCCAAACAAGGAGCACAGATTGTTTAACTGTAAAGTTAAGGTGACCGTAACAGGGTGGCTTGCCCTTTAATTGCTGGAGTGCGGTAGCTAGCCAACACTGCTTAATAAAGAGGCACATCTGGGTTGGATCAGGTAATTCCCTATAAAAGGAGACAGATGACTATAATGAAGGGGGAAATTCAGGAAGCTATGGTAATCTGCAGAGAGTGAGGCAAGCTGTGTGCAGTGAAGACCTTGAGATCAGGGGAGTTGCCCCAGGCAGGGAAACCTGGGAGAGACTGCAAAGTCTCCAGGCAGGAAGGCCTGGGAAGAGGAAGAGAAACTTTGTGTTGTGTGGATTTAGGAATGGACTTCGTTTTGAGTTTTATTTGCAGCCATTTTATATTAATAAACCCAGTTGCCAAAGAGGGGTATTTTGACCAACAAAAAGCCTGAAGTGAAGTTCTATTTGAACAATCCAAGAAGGGAAAGTGAGGCAGGCTGTGTGTACTGTGACCTGAGGCTATGAGGGATGCATGGGAGGTGGTTAGCCCGCTACAATTGCCTTGTATCCCAGTTTTACTGAGACAGTCCTAATTTTTCTTGAGACATGTCAGTGTCCTGAATGACTTTTGAGTCACCTGAAATGTTCAGGTTTTCATTCTGTCAATCAATGTTTTGTCATAATTACAAGGTGTTTACTCATGCCATATTATTATACTAAGTACAATGTGCTCTGTTTACCTAGAACAAGCAGTACAATAGAACAAGTATTTCACTGTGAAGAGCAGTATGTGGGGTGAAGAGAAGAGCAGAATGGTGCAGTGCTATCAAATATGTTATTTTGCTCAGTGTTTCCTGATACTCTGTTCTGAGTGAGTTTGTGTCTACACTGCAATTAAACATCTGTGGCTGGCCTGTGTCAGCTGATGCAGGCTCACAGGACTTGGGCTGCAAAACTTCAGTGTAGACATTAGGGCTCAAGCTTCCATAATTTTACAACCCCACAGCCCAAGCCCTACAGTTACTGCAAAAAATCCTCCATTCTGAAAATTATGGATGCATCACTGTTGGCTAAGAAGTGAGTGGTAGTGACACCAGCACACTTTTTTTTTTTTTTTTTTAATTAATCTCGTCTCTTGTATGGCTATGTTGCCGTGCTATGACATGTTGCCACAAATGTTTTTGATTATGAAAATATGGTCACTTTGCCAAATAGTAGGTCTTCCGTCTATCTATCCCTCTTACAACATCTTTGACCCTGCCTTTAACAGTTTCTTCAATCTCTTCCTCCACCTCAGTTATTTTGTGCATCTTTCTCTTTCTCTCCAACTCACATTACCGCCGCAGTTTCACTTACTCCTTGTTTTTGTCTTTCATCTCACACCACCTGCTTCAGCTTCCTCCTAGCTGTTCCTGTGCTCTCGGACTGGGCCTACCACTGAGGTAGGTCTCTTCAAGCCTAGCAGCTCTCGGTCCCAATGTAGTGCCTTTCTTTCAATCTGGGGGATTGAGTCTGCTCTCATGATGGCTGGAACCAAGCATGTGAGCAGGTGTGTTTCTAAGATGTTACAGAAAGACAATTACAGTTGGTAAAGTACTGGTAAGTCTTATGAACTCTGCTGTCTCAATCTGAGCCATGCACAGGTCTAAAGCATTCAATTTTCACAATATAGCTACTAACTTGAATTCTGTATTGACATGAATGTAAGTTAATGACCGGCAATGGAACTTACCTATGACTGAGTGCCTCACCTAGCAACTTCTTTCTACAACACTGTTCAGGTCACAGGCTCTCTGACTTGAGCAGTACAGATACACTTTAAGTTATTTGCAAGACACAGAAGAGCTGCACTATTCTTATTTTAACTTGTAAGCATTTATTATTTATTAGCTGTAACAGGGTTATGTGTGGCAGACAGAATTTTTTTTATATTCTTATAGCCCCAGTTCACTGAAGCATATGCTACCTAGTTTTTCCAATTATGGCACATGGATATAGAAAGAAAACAATTGCTATAGAAAAATGTTTGCAGAAGGGGAATAATGGTTTTAATAAACAAAATCAATTTTAACTTCCAAAAAGATAAGGGTAGCCCATATTAAAAAATTAACATCTATCTATAGAATGATCTTCAAAAGCAGTAGTCCATATGGAGTATTTTTGATTCAGTGCCCACATATGTAGTACACCTCTACCCCGATATAACGCTGTCCTCAGGAGCCAAAAAATCTTACCGCGTTATAGGTCAAACCACGTTCTATTGAACTTGCTTTGATCTGCTGGAGTGCGCAGCCCCGCCCCATCTCCCCCCCGGAGCACTGCTTTACCGCGTTATATCCGAATTCATGTTATATCGGGTCACGTTATATCGGGGTAGAGGTGTACATCTTTTAATAAAATACTTCCTCGTTTCAGTTGTAAACATTTTACAATTCCAGAAGCAGTACAAGAAATTAGTAATGACAATAGTGGCAACCTTCACTGCTGGCATACCAGACACTCATTTAATATAACATCTCTAATAACATACATGTGCTTACAATAGTCTAACTTTATAATAGTATAAAAATATATCTTCCTGGTAAATTGAAAAGGGCTATACACAAAAAAGGATGTATTTTAATGCTGAAAACTTGACACTGCATCACTGCACTTTTCTTCAAAAATTTTCATGCCTTTCTTTGACGTTCTTTGGCTTACACAACAGGGTGCCAAACATTTATGACAGCTTACAATAGAAAAACAATATTGCTTTTAGTTAACAATGTTAGCTATGAATATATATTGACAACATTTTCACTGCAGATTTCCTGCCAACATAATACAAAGCAAATAGCATTCAATATGTGGGTACACTCAGGGGAATTAAAGAGTTTCAAAAACAAATTTATGGTATTAGGTGCTGAATGCTAAATCTAATGAAAATGCAAATTCAGAAGCATCTCCAACACATACATCATGCAAAGAAATACAGTTTGGCAAAATGATAACATTAAGATTGTTTGACAGAAAAAAAATTCTCTCTGCTTGTTTGGCATTTGTAAAGCCAGTTTTACCATAAAAATTAAATATTTTTTTCAAAACTCTTCCTGCCTTCTTTCTTTTAAGCATTTCTGTCAATATCACAGATGAGGTAAACCCACCGTCCCAGATCCGCTCATCCCTGATCATTGGGGGAGAATATTCATTCTCAGGTATGCATTTACAGTGAGTTTTTAAAATTCCATTATTAATTATACACAATCACAAATATATCTGTTCCTGGGAGAGAAACAGAAGTTGAGTATTGCTTCCAAATTAGTATGTTAATAATTTACTACAGATCAGCAGTTTGGTAAATACATAAAAATAACTATATAAGTTTTACTACAGTAAAAGAACATAGTAGTTGAAATGCCATCACATATCAAAATATATTCACTAATCTGAATGTATATTGACAACACATTAAATGATGTGGAATTAATAGAATTTCATTTTTTTACAGAAATTAACTAAAACGGGTCAACAATAAACACTCTGTTAATCTAGACAAAGCCGTTCAGTCTGTACCCGTCAAATCTAATTTGTTAGTTATAAATTCCTAGATAATCTTGATATTTATTACCATTCAACTATAGCAGGTGGTTTGAAATGTATATTTAGCACAGCTTGCAAAAAAAAAAAACGAAAAAAACCCCACTATCTGGGTCACTTAAAAAAAAAGTGCTTACTTAACATGGACTCATGTAAGCAGGTGACACTTAAAATATACCTATTAAAGGTGACCTACAAAAGGGAAAAATGAACACTCTGGGTCCACTTTGTTGTTTGTTTTTATTTGTTTTCTGATATATGATTTGGGTTTCACCTTAATGGGTAGAATTTTTATTTTATAAAGAATTTAAAATGTTTTTTGCAAGATGGATATGGCTTTAGGGTCAAATTCTTAACTCAGGAGGAGTACCACACATGTCTGAGCAGAATTTTCCAAAATTATACAAATATTTCCCCACAAAAAATTATGGTGAGACGCAAAAAGAAATTTACAAGCACAAATCTTTGGCGTCTGATAAGCCCATTAATTTGCAAGCACACACTTCCAATACTTCAGATACAACATGCATATGTGTATTATAAACATCAATCATGTTATTTTCCAATAGCCAACAATAAAAGCTTATGCTGATGTAGATGGAGTAAGTATAATTCAATTGTTAACATTCACTCTGACTCTTCCATGAATATGCCTTTCCGCTGACGACCAAAAGATATTTTTTTTCACTGCATGTATTGAAAAGAGATAGCAGAAATCAATATGTCTCTCTTAGAATAATTTAACTAAACATTTACATTTAGAATTTTCATGTGTATTTATGTAAGAGAAATTTCTGGAAAAATATTCTCATGTACATAAAATACCTCTTGATAGGCTAATCTTTACCATAGCTAATCTTAAATACATAAAATAAATGCATTTCTATTCTTGTCGTTAACTGCAAGATAAAGAGAGGTAGGATTAATGTATAATCATCATCTACCTATAGGTAGCTATCACTCACTTATTGTCATTCCATTTGAAAGGTGGCCAGAAAAAAGACTGACAGAAAAAACAATCCCACTAGGGTACTCAGTTATCAGTTTATAGAAGACAAATGTTTTGAGAGAGATTATTTATATTGTTTATTCAAAGCTATAAAAGCTTTGGAAACATTACCCTTTCAATGGCAGTATAAACTGTATTAAACAATGTACACTAGATATAGCAGAAACATAGCTAAGGGAGGCAGAGAGGTATGTTGATGAGGCTTTCCGGGACACTGTAGAATTGTCCCACCTCCGGTCAGACAGCCCCTGCGCTGTTGAGGAGGATGAAAGGCTCAGGGAAGCAGAGCAGTCAATGGGAGCAGAGGGAAACCTTCCCACTCCTTCCAGACGGTGCTGGGGTTGCCTCTCGCACTGAGGTTACCTCTTCGGGGGAAGGAACTCCAGATGCTAGGAAAAGGCAGGTATTAGTATTGGGAGATTCGATCATTAGAAACATAGATAGCTGGGTTTGTGATGACCGGGAGAACCGTATGGTGACTTGCCTGCCTGGTGCGAAGGTTGCGGATCTCTCAAGGCATCTAGACAGACTTATGTGTAGTGCTGGGGAGGAGCCGGTGGCCGTGGTACATGTAGGTACCAACGACATAGGGAAGGGTAGAAGAGATGTCCTGGAGGCCAAATTTAGGCTGCTAGGGAAGAGACTGAAATCCAGGACCTCTATAGTGGCATTCTCAGAAATGCTCCCAATTCCACGCGCAGGGCCAGGTAGGCAGGCAGAGCTACAGAGTCTCTATGTGTGGATGAGACGATGGTGTAGAGAGGAGGGGTTTACATTCATTAGGAACTGGGGAAACTTCTGGAATGGGGGGAGCCTATACAGGAAGGATGGGCTCCACCTAAACTAAAGTGGAACCAGACTGCTGGCACTAAACATTAAAAAGGTTGTAGAGCAGTTTTTAAACTAGGAGATGGGGGAAAGCCGACTGCTGCAGAGGAGCATGTGGATCGGACAGAGACTTCTCTTAGGGGAGAGTCTAATGATAGAGAATCTCCAGGTTATAGTCAGGAGCAGAGGATGGAAGAGGATAAAGTAGGGATAAGATCAGATAATAAACATTCACATAAAAAAGAATCTGACACATCAGAAAAGGGCAGACAAATAAACAGTGACAAGTTTTTAAAGTGCTTGTACACAAATGCTAGAAGTCTAAATAATAAGATGGGTGAACTAGAGTGCCTCGTGATAAAGGAGCCTATTGATATAATAGGCATCACAGAAACCTGGTGGACTGAGAGCAATCAATGGGACACAATCATTCCGGGGTACAAAATATATCGGAAGGACAGAAGAGGTCGTGTGGGGGGGGGAGTGGCACTATATATGAAAGAAAATGTACAATCAAATGAAGTAAAAGTCTTAAGCAAATCCGCATGTTCCATAGAATCTCTATGGATAGAAATTTCATGCTCTAATAAGAATATAACATTAGGGATCTATTATCGACCACCTGACCAGGACAGTGATAGTGATGATGAAATGCTAAGGGAAATTAGAGAGGCTATCAAAATTAAGAACTCAATAATAGTGGGGGATTTCAATTATCCCCATATTGACTGGGAACATTTCACTTCAGGACAAAATGCAGAGATAAAATTTCTCGATACTTTAAATGACTGCTTCATGGAGCAGCTGGTACGGGAACCCACAAGGGGAGAGGCAACTCTAGATTTAGTCCTGAGTGGAGCGCAGAAGCTGGTCCAAGAGGTAACTATAGCAGGACCACTTGGAAATAGTGACCATAATACAACAGCATTCAACATCCCTGTGGTGGGAAGAACATCTCAACAGCCCAACACTGTGGCATTTAATTTCAAAAGGGGGAAACTATGCAAAAATGAGGGGATTAGTTACAGGGCCGGCTCTAACTTTTTTGCTGCCCCAAGCAGCAAAAAAAGCGCCGGCCCCCGAGCGCCACCAGAGCCCCCCCCCCCCCCCCCCCCCCCCGGAAAACCCCCCCCCCCGAGCAACGCGCCTGCACTGCCATCCGCCGAATGCCGCGCCGCCGGAGCCCGCCCCCCGCGCCGAGCACCGCGCTGCCGGAGCGCCCCCCTCCCCCCGCGGAATGCCGCGCCGTACTCCCCCCGCCGCCCCTTACCAGGTGCCGCCCCAAGCATGTGCTTGGTTGCCTGGTGCCTGGAGCCGGCCCTGGTTAGTTAAATAGAAGTTAAAAGCTACAGTGACTAAAGTGAAATCCCTGCAAGCTGCATGGGCACTTTTTAAAGACACCATAATAGAGGCCCAACTTCAATGTATACTCCAAATTAAGAAACACAGTAAAAGAACTAAAAAAGAGCCACCGTGGCTTAACAACCATGTAAAAGAAGCAGTGAGAGACAAAAAGACTTCCTTTAAAAAGTGGAAGTCAAATCCTAGTGAGGCAAATAGACAGGAGCATAAATGCTGCCAAATTAAGTGCAAAAATGTAATAAGAAAAGCCAAAGAGGAGTTTGAAGAACGGCTAGCCAAAAACTCCAAAGATAATAAAATGTTTTTTAAGTACATCAGAAGCAGGAAGCCTGCTAAACAACCAGTGGGGCCCCTTGATGATGGAGATACAAAAGGAGCGCTTAAAGACGATAAAGTCATTGCGGAGAAACTAAATGGATTCTTTGCTTCAGTCTTCTGAAGGATGTTAGGGAGATTCCCAAACCTGAGCTGGCTTTTGTAGGTGACAAATCTGAGGAACTGTCACGGATTGAAGTGTCACGAGAGGAGGTTTTGGAATTAATTGATAAACTTAACATTAACAAGTCACCGGGACCAGATGGCATTCACCCAAGAGTTCTGAAAGAACTCTAATGTGAAGTTGCAGAACTGTTAACTAAGGTTTGTAACCTGTCCTTTAAATCAGCTTCTGTACCCAATGACTGGAAATTAGCTAATGTAACACCAATATTCAAAAAGGGCTCTAGAGGTGATCCCGGCAATTACAGACCGGTAAGTCTAACGTCTGTACCAGGCAAATTAGTCAAAACAATAGTTAAGATTGAAATTGTCCGGGATAAAAGGGAAGGTCCTTTCATGGATTGAGAACTGGTTAAAAGACCGGGAACAAAGGGTAGGAATTAATGGTAAATTCTCAGAATGGAGAGGGGTAACTAGTGGTGTTCCCCAAGGATCAGTCCTCGGACCGATCCTATTCAACTTATTCATAAATAACACTATTCTACAGGCAAAATGCTTTTGAAATAAATGTAGTCAAACTTTACTAATTCTGGGTCACTGAGAACGAAAATGATGCTTAAAATTGTTGATTGCCTCTAGTTTTCAAGATATGCTATTGGGTCAGTATATATGACCCTTGACTTGGGAATGGCGGAGGATAAGTGAGTTATAAAGGGAAGGGATCTCAATTTAAACCAGAAATGACTAAAATACATCTTTGACTGGATCTATGAATAAATCTATGACTGGGTTTGGACAGGACTTGCTTTTTAAGCAAAACAATGAATGATGCAATCTGAAGCTGGTATTGTGTCATACATGATATGAATTGCATCATGTTATTCCTAGAAGTTATGGATGATGCAATCAAAACGAAGCTTACATCACTCTGCTGAACAAATTGCCCTATATCAGCTCTAGAAATCATACAGTGTCGTGCTCTCTTATTTGTCAGTGTTTGATTTTGCAAAGGGACACATTTCTGTTTACCCAAAGTGAACAGAGATGCCTCGTACTTGTGTGAACAGTGTAGATAACTTCTGCTATGTTTGTGGTGAAATGACTTTTGCATCACAAAAAGCGCAGTATAACCACTATGGTTAAGAAAGCCTATCACCTTTATTTTGGCTGCAAAATTGGAGATCAGGACAAGAGGTGGGCCCCACACATATGCTGCAACATTTGTGCAACAAATCTTCGCCAGTGGTTGAACAGGAAAAGGAAATCTATGCCTTTTGCAGTGCCAATGATTTGGAGAGAGCCAACAGATCATACCAGCAATTGTTACTTCTGCATGGTGCCTCCAGTTGGGAAAGGTATGTCAAAGAAGAAAAAGTGGACTCTGCATTATCCAAAACATTCCATTAGCTATACGCCCAGTACCCCACAGAGAAGGACTGCCGGTTCCTGATGCACCAGAATCATTCTCACTTGAGTCAGATGAGGAAGAGGAAGAGGATGAAACTTCTGGTCCTGAACCATCAATGTCACAGGACCCTCATTTTCTCCCATCCTCCTCCTCTGAACCACACCTCATAACACAAGGTGAACTGAATGACCTTGTCAGGGATTTGAAAGTACCCAAGAGTAAGGCAGAGCTGTTGGGCTCCAGACTACAGCAGTGGAATCTCCTGGCAGGTGATGTTAGGGTTTCCATGTTCCGTGACCGTCAAAGGGATCTTGTCCCATTCTTCTTCATGGAAGGTGATCTTGTAGCCTGCAACAACATCGATGGTGTGATGGCAGCCCTCAACATCGTTCACGATCCAGATGAGTGAAGACTGTTCATTGATTCATCAAAGACGAGTCTTAAAGCTGTTATACTGCATAATGGCAATGTTTTGCCATCAATTCCAGTTGGTCATGCAGTCCATATGAAGGAAACCTATGACAACATGAAACAACTTTTGAGGTGCATAAACTATGACCAACATCAATGGCAGCTTTGTGGCGACTTGAAGGTTTTTGCTCTCTTGCTTGGTCTGCAGACTGGATACACAAAGTACTGCTGTTTTCTCTGCGAATGGGATAGTCGTGCAAGAGATTCCCACTACATCAAGAAAGATTGGCCACTCTGACAGTCATTGGAGCCTGGGAGGAAAAGTGTTCAGCATCCACCACTTGTTGAATCAAGGAAGATTTTGTTACCACCCTTACACATCAAGCTGGATCTGAGGAAGAACTTTGTCAAGGCCATTGACAAAACAGAAGCAGCTTTCAAGTACCTCCGTGGAAAATTTCCAAGGTTAAGTGAAGCTAAGATAAAGGAAGGTGTCTTTGTTGGTCCTCAGATTCGTGAACTTCTTCGAGATGATGCATTTGACCATGCACTGCGTGGCAAGGAAAAGACGGCATGGAAAGCCTTCCAGTTAGTGGCAATAAATTTTCTCGGAAACAACAAGGCAGACAACTACAGGTTGTTGGTGGAAAACCTCCTCAAGGCATACAAAAGCCTTGGTTGCAACATGTCACTAAAGATACATTTTTTGCACTCTCATCTAGATTTTTTCCCGCCGAACTGCGGTGCAGTGAGCGACGAGCACAGCGAGCGATTTCACCAGGACATTGCAACAATGGAGAAATGCTATCAGGGCAAATGGAGCCCACCAATGCTTGCAGACTATTGCTGGACAGTGACAAGAGATGCTCCATTTAATGAATACAAGAAGCGCCGAGTACACACTGAATTGGACTAAACTATGTACATAATGGTTTTTTGCCTTTTGTTTCATAATAAATTTTATTTATATAACCCTTTTGCTGATTTTTAAAGTGTTACATAAACAGGACAGGTGAAATATTATCATGGAAAGCAACCATAAACACATGAAAAGACCTAGGTTTATAATTTATGATTAAAACTCTACTATCTACACAATATACATAGACATAAAATGTAAAAACTTAAATATTTTAGAAACAGTAGCCAATCAGTTGTTTTAATTGTCATATTTGAATTCAGCACATCAAAATACATAATAAAGAGCACATTTTATCTCTGAAGCAGACGACGTCTCAAAAATTGTAGACCAGTGTAATCTGGAGAAAGGGGTAAACAGTGAGGTGGCAAAGTTTGCAGATGATACTAAACTGCTCAAGATAGTTAAGACCAAAGCAGACTGTGAAGAACTTCAAAAAGATCTCACAAAACTAAGTGATTGGGCAACAAAATGGCAAATGAAATTTAATGTGGATAAATGTAAAGTAATGCACATTGGAAAATATAACCCCTACAATATGATGGGGGCTAATTTAGCTACAACAAGTCAGGAAAAAGATCTTGGAGTCATCGTGGATAGTTCTCTGAAAATGTCCATGCAGTGTGCAGAGGCGGTCAAAAAAGCAAACAAGATGTTAGGAATCATTAAAAAGGGGATAGAGAAAAAGACTGAGAATATATTATTGCCCTTATATAAATCGATGGTACGCCCTCATCTCGAATACTGTGTACAGATGTGGTCTCCTCATCTCAAAAAGATATACTGGCACTAGAAAAGGACAACTAAAATGATTAAGGGTTGGAACGGGTCCCATATGAGGAGAGATTAAAGAGGCTAGGACTTCATCTTGGAAAAGAGGAGACTAAGACTAGGTCTACACTACCCGCCTGAATCAGCGGGTAGAAATCGATCTCTCGGGGATCGAATTATCGCGTCTCGTCGGGACGTGACAATCGATCCCCGAATCGACGCTCTTACTCCACCAGCGGAGGTGGGAGTTTAGCGCCGTCGACAGGGAGCCGTGGAGGTCGATTTTGCCGCCGTCCTCACAGCGGGGTAAGTTGGCTCCGATAGGTCGAATTCAGCTACGCTATTCGTGTAGCTGAATTTGCGTATCTTAAATCGACCCCCCCCTGTAGTGAAGACCTGCCCTAAGGGGGGATTTGATAAAGGTATATAAAATCATGAGTGATGTGGAGAAAGTGGATAAGGAAAAGTTATTTACTTATTCCCATAATACAAGAACTAGGGGTCATCAAATGAAATTAATAGGCAGCAGGTTTAAAACAAATAAAAGGAAGTTCTTCTTCACGCAGGGCACAGTCAACTTGTGGAACTCCTTACCTGAGGAGGTTTTGAAGGCTAGGACTATAACAGAGTTTAAAAGAGAACTGGATAAATTCATGGTGGTTAAGTCCATTAATGGCTATTAGCCAGGACGGATAAGGATGGTGTCCCTAGCCTCTGTCTGTCAGAGGGTGGAGATGGATGGCAGGAGAGAGATCACTTGATCATTGCCTGTTAGGTTCATCCCTCTGGGGCACCTGGCATTGGCCACTGTTGGTAAACAGGATACTGGGCTAGATGGACCTTTGGTCTGACCTGGTACTACCTTTCTTATGTTATGTTCTAAATGTATGTATGTTAAATCTATAAAGTTTCACCCTTATATACATCCTTTTGCAAAATACTAATTTCCATGTTAAAAGATTCTAGTTTTAGGTCCCTGTGTGATATAATCCTTGTTTAGACTAGCATGTTATTTACTAAAAGATGTCCAAACAAGATGATTTGATATTGGAATGTTCATCTCAGAACAACCAGAGCAATGTAAGGTGAAATAATTGTCAAGTCAATCTCTAACTTACTCTTTATTGCAGAAATAAATTGAACTCTGCTCTAGCTTTTTGACATGTAATTTTGATACTAATGGGTTCAAATCCATTTTTCTTTGCTCTACCTGCTAACAGGAAGCTTTCTGTGTGTCAGAAATCTACCAGTTGCTGGCTAATGCTTCCCTTAAATAAAAAGTAACTGCCTGCAATAGTATCAACACTGTCATCGGTTTACAATAATGAGCTACAGTTCATTGTGGTAGCTCTAGTATGAAAATTAGAAGCTTTTATGTAGCTCCTCAATCTGCAAGAAAATTATAAGAAACATCACTAGCATTGGTGTGACAGGAGACTTTTCTATTTAAGGATTACAGGCCAGATCCTCACCTGGTGTAAACTGGTATATCTCCTCTGCAGTCAATGAAGCTATCTCAGTTAATATCAGTTGAAGATCTCCTGCTATGTATTTAAATTCAGCACTTTTATTCTGAAGGTCAACACGTGAATCTAGTGTTATTCCTTAACTCCCTGGGGCAGAGGAGGGGGAGGGAAAGGACTCCGCCAGGAATGATATGGTGTTTACCAGGTAAAATCATGGTTTTACCACCCCAGGGAAAAATTAGTTGGTTCCAGGTTAAGCCATTTTCTATTTTAAAAACTGTTTCACTAATACACACCACATTATACCGTTTTAGTTAAATATTCAGATTGTGGTTACATAAGTCAGTAAATTCATAGATTAATTTAGAGTTGCACAAATAAAAAGTAAAATTGCAGTGGACTTAGTACTAATATACGTGATTATAATACAGAACATCAGAGGGTCTGTACACATTTTGGTTTGGTATTTTCTCAAGGAAGTAATACATGTAATAGCTCATATTTCAGTTTTCAATATTACATAAACAAGTCAAAAATATTCAATTATATGAAAATGACAGTAATGCAGAGCTGTAGGCTTGACCCATTATGCAATCAGAAGCATACAAAGTTCGAGACCACCAGTCCAGGTCTATGTGGCCATGCAATATTCCATAGCAGAAAACCAACTTTCACGTAGTGGATAGATTAAGCCTATTCCTCACTTTTGAATAGATGTATCCAAAGTTTGAAAAGATTTGTTCTATGCTTGCTGAACTAGCTGGACACTGATGAATGATTTTTCCCACTTTAACCTGGGTTAAAGCCAGTATTAAAGAGCACCTAAAGTTCTAAACTAGTTTTTTCCCAGGAAGTTACCAGTCCTGGACTCAGTACCTTTGTTTTATACATGATTTCTCAGCTGCTGTTTCATGAGGGGCTGGGGGAAGAGGTTTGATTGGTTTTGACTGTAGGAAACGTAACAATGTAATTACCTGTTTCTGAATCTTGGGGTCACTTTCTTAGACCAAATTCCTCCAGTTTCAATTAATTAAAAAAAAAAAAGGCTGACTTTTTAATTTATCTTTATTCCTTTTAAAGCATTTACAAGTACATAATTTAAAGTTTGATTCCTCTAACATTTTACACATCTAAACATATGTTTATAATTAATATACCCAGAGGCAAAGCATTAGACTGTGCAAGTGAAGGGTGGGATTTTCAAAACCACTCGGCATCAGCCTAACTTTGACCCCACTGAAGTCAACTGGAGATTTACCATTGACATCTACAGTAATAGAGTTAAGCCAATGCTGAATGCTTTAAAAAAAAAAAATCACACCCCAACTATCTAAAAGCAAACAATAAAAATAACACTTTGCCTTTTTATAGTGACTTGCAGTTGAGGATCTCCACAGCACATAGAGTTGCCACTTAACATTGAAAGGATCCCGGAAATTTCAGGCTTTCAGGTTAGTTATATGGTTGGCAAGCAGCACTACTTGTAGGATATTCATGACTTCTAAAATATATTTCATGGCTCTTACGATGTGTGGAATCATACTTATTACTTACTGTTTGTATTCTAGTAGCACCTACAGGCCTCCATGAGACTCAAGACCCTATTGGAGTAGGTACTATACAAATGTATACGACAGTCCCTGCCCTTGAGAGTTTTAAGGGTGTAAGAGACCAAGAGTGGGGACAGAGATTATTATTACCATATATACTCGTTCATAAGCCGAATATTTTAGTAAAAAAGGGAAACACCAGAGACGGGGACCGGCTTATGAACGGCTATAGAGAGGGAGAGGTGGACACAGTCCCTCCCCCCAACAGAAGGAGCAAGGAGAGGCAGCACAGCCAGCAGAGCCAGAAGGGAAGAGGCGGGGCCAGAGTCTCTCCGCTTCTGAAGCAGCTGCAGCTCCGGGGCTGGCAGGCTGCAGCCATGTCGCTCGGCCCCGCTCCCCAGAGCAGTCAGTGGCCGCGCCTCCCGGCCCGCCGGAGCACGCTGCAGCCATGCCGTCCGGCCCAGCCCACTGGAACATGCTGCGGCTGCACCACCCGGTCTGGCCTGCTGGAGCAGGCTGCAGCCGCACTGTCCAGCCTGCCGGAGCAGCTCCAGCGAGGCCAGAGGGTATGTCTACACTACGAAATTAGTTCGAATTTATAGAAGCCGGTTTTATTGAAATCGGTTGTATACAGCCGATTGTGTATGTCCACACAATAAAATGCTCTAGGTGCTCTAGTCGGCAGACCGCGTCCACAGTACGAGGCTAGCGTCGACTTCCGGAGCATTGCACTATGGGTAGCTATCCCACAGCTATCCCACAGTTCCCGCAGTCTCTGCCGCCCCTTGGAATTCTGGGTTGAGATCCCAATGCCCGGATGATGCAAAACAGTGTCGCGGGCGGTTCTGGGTACATGTCGTCAGGCCCCTCCCTCCCCCGTCACAGCAACGGCAGACAATAGATTCGCGCCTTTTTATCTGGGTTACCTGGGTTACCTGTGCAGACAACATGGAGCCCGCTCAGCACAGCTGAGCTCACCATCACCATATGTCCTCTGGGTGCCGGCAGACGTGGGACTGCATTGCTACACAGCAGCAGCTGCTAACTGCCTTTTGGCGGTAGACGGTGCAGTAGACTGGTAGCCTTCATCGGCGATCTGGGTGCTGGCAGCCGTGGGGCTTGCCTTTTGGCAGTAAATGGTGTATTATGACTGTTAGCCGGCCTATTACAAGTCGGGTCATCGCACGTTAGCAGAGTCTTCCCTGAGCAGCAGCTCGTACAATAGGCCTGAAGACCATCGTCATACACCGCCCAGTATTTGCTGCCAAGCACCCAGAAAGATGCCGAGGGCTATCAGTCACGCTGCACCGTCGTCTTAAGATGTAAAAAATAGATTTTCTCTGTATTCATTTGCTTCCCCCTCCCTCCGTCAACAGGGTTTTCAGTTTAATCTTTGGGGGGGACCAGTCTGTGACAGTTGTTTGTGTCTCTCCCTGATGCACAGCCACCGTTCTTTATTTTAATTCCCTGTGCCTGTACGCCATGTCGTCACTCGGCCCCCCTCCCTCCTTCCCCTAGGCCGTCAGATACTATGTTTGCGCCACAGCTCGAGCCGAGAAGCGGTTCGCGCCTTTTCTTTGAATTCTGGGTTGAGATCCCAATGCCCGGATGATGCAAAACAGTGTCGCGGGCGGTTCTGGGTACATGTCGTCAGGCCCCTCCCCCCTCGTCACAGCAACGGCAGACAATAGATTCGCGCCTTTTTACCTGGGTTACCTGTGCAGACAACATACCACGGCAAGCATGGAGCCCGCTCAGCTCAGCTGAGCTCACCGTCACCATATGTCCTCTGGGTGCCGGCAGACGTGGGACTGCATTGCTACACAGCAGCAGCTGCTAACTGCCTTTTGGCGGTAGACGGTGTAGCATGAGTGATAGCCGTGGGGCTGGCAGCCGTAGTGCTGCATTGCACCAGCCCCTTGCAGGCGATGGTATATTATGACTGGTACCCGTCGTCGTCGTACTGGTATGGCTGTCAATCATGGCCACCTGGGCAGACATGCTACTGTTTCGATGATGACGGTTACCAGTCATAATATACTATTTTCTGCCAATTGCCCAATATTGTCTGCTAAGCACCCAGAAGAGGCCGAGGGCGATGCTGGGTGCTGGCGGACGTGGGGCTGGCAGACGTGGGGCTGCATTGCTACACAGCAGCAGCCCCTTGCCTTTTGGCAGATGATGGCATATTATGATTGGTACCCGTCATCGTCATACTGGTATGGCTGTCACTCATGCTGCAGCGTCGGCTGCCACCTTAAGATGTAAAAAATAGATTTGTTCTGTGTTCATTTGCTTCCCCTTCCTCCGTGAAATCAACGGCCTGCTAAGCCCAGGGTTTCCAGTTTAATCTTTGGGGGGACCATTCTGTGTGACAGTTGTTTGTGTTTCTCCCTGTTCCTGTACGCCATGTCGTCACTCGGCCCTCCCTCCCTCCCGCCCTCCTTCTCCTGGTCCATCAGATACTACTTTCGCGCCTTTTTTCTGACCAGGCGCCATAGCTAGCACTGGGATCATGGAGCCCGCTCAGATCACCGCGGCAATTATGAGCACTATGAACACCACGCGCATTGTCCTGGAGTACATGCAGAGCCAGAACATGCCAAGGCGAAACCCGGACCAGGCGAGGAGGCGATTGCAGCGCGGCGACGAGAGTGATGAGGAAATTGACATGGCCATAGACCTCTCACAAGGCACAGGCCCCAGCAATGTGGAAATCATGGTGTTACTGGGGCAGGTTGATACCGTGGAACGCCGATTCTGGGCCCGGGAAACAAGCACAGACTGGTGGGACCGCATCGTGCTGCAGGTATGGGACGATTCCCAGTGGCTGCGAAACTTTCGCATGCGTAAGGGCACTTTCATGGAACTTTGTGACTTGCTTTCCCCTGCCCTGAAACGCCAGGATACCAAGATGAGAGCAGCCCTCACAGTTGAGAAGCGAGTGGCAATAGCCCTGTGGAAGCTTGCAACGCCAGACAGCTACCGGTCAGTCGGGAATCAATTTGGAGTGGGCAAATCTACTGTGGGGGCTGCTGTGATCCAATTTGCCAGGGCAATGAAAGACCTGGTGATAGCAAGGGTAGTGACTCTGGGCAACGTGCAGTCAATAGTGGATGGTTTTGCTGAAATGGGATTCCCAAACTGTGGCGGGGCCATAGACGGAACCCATATCCCTATCTTGTCACCGGAGCACCAAGCCACCGACTACATAAACCGCAAGGGGTACTTTTCAATGCTGCTGCAAGCCCTGGTGGATCACAAGGGACGTTTCACCAACATCAACGTGGGATGGCCGGGAAAGGTACATGATGCTCGCGTCTTCAGGAACTCTGCTCTGTTTCGAAAGCTGGAGGAAGGGACTTTCTTCCCGGACCAGAAAGTGACCATTGGGGATGTTGAAATGCCTATCGTGATCCTTGGGGACCCAGCCTACCCCTTAATGCCATGGCTCATGAAGCCATACACAGGCAGCCTGGACAGGAGTCAGGACCTGTTCAACTACAGGCTGAGCAAGTGCCGAATGGTGGTGGAATGTGCATTTGGACGTTTAAAAGCGCGCTGGCGCAGCTTACTGACTCGCTCAGACCTCAGCGAAAAGAATATCCCCATTGTTATTGCTGCTTGCTGTGCGCTCCACAATATCTGTGAGAGTAAGGGGGAGACATTTATGGCGGGGTGGGAGGTTGAGGCAACTCGCCTGGCCGCTGATTACGCGCAGCCAGACACCAGGGCGGTTAGAGGAGCACAGCAGGGCGCGGTGCGCATCAGAGAAGCTTTGAAAACGAGTTTTGTGACTGGCCAGGCTACTGTGTGAAACTTCTGTTTGTTTCTCCTTGATGAACCCTCCAACCCCCCCCCCCCCCCCCCCCCCCCCCCCCT